>NW_026089622.1:18738185-18799810 GCF_024586455.1 Bactrocera neohumeralis
AAATAATAAAGTACAATATTTAAATTTGATTTACATGAAGGTAAATAAGTAAAAGTAATTTGATGAGTCAATAAAAATAATAAAATAATTGTATAAAAGTTGGTAAACAGGAAGTAAGTATCAATTACAATTGTTGCAATGTTTTAAATTTGATGAGTCAGTAAAAATAATAAAGTACAATATTTAAATTTGATTTACATGAAGGTAAATAAGTAAAAGTAATTTGATGAGTCAATAAAAATAATAAAGTACAATATTTAAATTTGATGAGACAATAAAAATAATAAAGTACAATAAGAAAATAATAATTGTTGTTATTGTTTTATAGGTGTCTTCTGGGTTTTGGTGCAGGTTGATGTGACGATGTAACTCCTGCAACAGCTTGAAAGAAGAGATATGCTTGCGTATTAAAGAGCGTTGTATCACCAAAACAGCTCAATCACTTGCTTGAGCCTGTCTAGTTTTTAAATAGATTTAAGATTTTATAACTTATTGTTAGGCTTAAAGAAAAAGCAGACCCAATAAATAAAATAATTTTGAAAAAAAAGCACTTCTACCGATAGGAATTCTTCTATGTTGAGTGGTGTGGATGACGGTTGTAGGAGGGCTGGTAACGATGTTAACATTGCTTACGTTGTTATACAAAATGATGAATGTCCCATTTAAAAATGTATATTCGTTGTTAATTGAAATTTCCCCATTGTATTTGTTTAGTAGTAGTATTCCAGGTCGCATTTCCTCTATGGTTGGGATATGCTGGTTGTTGACCTCCGTGCAGTTTGGAAAACGACTTTTAAAAGATTATTTATACATGATACTTAAATCTACGACATTATTACTTAAACATATTTGTAGAGAATTATATTTTTTACAAAAAATTTTTATTCCATAAATTTTCTTTTCGAAATATAGAATTGTATTGAAATTTATTTTATTAATTCTCCCATTATTATTTACAGCTCTAATGTCTAAAGTTTTACAAATTTGATTATATACGGTTGGGAGGCTCACAATATAAATTATAATTTTGCCATTAGTTGCAATTTTTATTTCGGAAAGTTCGAGTGATTCGTCTAGATGTACATATGGGATATCGTTATTGTCTATTACTTTCTTTGCAATATTTGTTTCTGCATTTGATAAGATAATCGAATTTATTTATATTTAAAACTTCTTCTTTAATTATTTCTAATTTATATTTTAGCTGTAAGAATGATTCTATTCTGGAAGAGAATGTCAGTACATAATTCGTTATGTATCCTACCTTTGTGAATTATTTGTCCTTTTTCAGTTAACACGGTAATATTTCTGCCTTCCTTAACTATTTCCTTACTGTAGGGCTAGCTTAGTTCCTAGTCTCCTATTTTGCTTAACAAATATTATTTGTCTTGGTAGATATGCTTTTATTTCCTTCTTATTTTTATTATGGTATTCGATATCCTTTCTTTGTTTCTGAGCTAATTTTTCTAAGTTGCTTTGTCTAGTCCTTTCTATGTCTTCGGGGGTAAATGTAATATTTCTATGAAAAAATAGGGCTACCGGTCTTTTAAGTGTTGTGGAATGAACTGAATGATTATATTCAGATACTGTTCTTTCTAAAAGTTCTTCAAAATTTCTGTGTTCACCGTTTTCTTTTATGCAGCGAATTATTTCGATTAATGTAGATTGGAACCCTTCCACTTATCCGTTAGCTTGGCTTTTGTATGGACAAGTAGTGTAAACTTCTATTCCTAACTCGTTTTTCATCATACATTTTAAAGAGGTTGAGTTGGCTCATTGTCGATAACTATTAATTTTGGTACTCCGAAGAAAAATATAATATCTCTTAATCAGAGATAAAGAGATGTTTAACTCCTCTCTCACTGGAAGTGTGAAAACAATTGCTAAACGTCAAGACCACCTAAACTTAGACAGTTGATCGAGTTCAGGAGGTTTTGACGTTTAGGAATTGGAAACGAGCGATGGCCAGACTGAAATCTTACCAAAAAAATATGTAAACGGAGGGATTAGTTGCATCGTTCAAGACCACTTATAAAAATGAAAATTAAATAATTTTGTAAAATTTAAAGATATTTGATGAAACGTTTTGTAATTTGAAGCATCATAGTTTTATTTTCAATGGAAAATGATTAAAAACGTTTAATGATTGAGAGCTAACAAGCTTAAATCCAATTATTGGGCATTGAAAGGACAAAAGTCAGTTGTTATAATATTCTTTAAAAAGATTTAAATAGTTTCTCCATATAATAAATAACCGCTATATAGTAATTTTTATTCATACTAAATGTTGGGTGTTTTAATTTAAATGCCCAAAAATTGTAATTTTGTTCAATCTGGCCATAATGGAAAATGTTATAAAAAACGCTAATTTTGAAGCGCTCTCACACTGGAATAAGTTTAACAACCCTTTATTCCTGCCAGTGGCTATGGGAAAGCAAAACAGTCGCAGAGATAAAGAGATGTTTAACTCCTCTCTCACTGGAAGTGAGAGAGCAATTGCTAAACGTCAAAACCACCTAAACTTTGACAGTTGATCGAGTTCAGGAGGTTTTGACGTTTAGCAATTGGAAACGAGCGATGGCCAGATTGAAATTTTATCAAAAAAATATGTAAACGGAGGGATTAGTTGCATCGTTCAAGACCACTTATAAAAATGAAAATTAAATAAATTTGTAAAATTTAAAGATATTTGATGAAACGTTTTGTAATTTGAAGCATCATAGTTTTATTTTCAATGGAAAATGATTAAAAACGTTTGATGATTGAGAGCTAACAAGCTTAAATCCAATTATTGGGCATTGAAGGACAAAAGTCAGTTGTTATAATATTCTTTAAAAAGATTTAAATAGTTTCTCCATATAATAAATAACCGATATATAGTAATTTTCATTCATACTAAATGTTGGGTGTTTGAATTTAAATGCCCAAAAATTGTAATTTTGTTCAATCTGGCCATAATGGAAAATGTTATAAAAAACTCTAATTTTGAGGCGCTCTCACACTGGAATAAGTTTAACAACCCTTTATTCCTGACAGTCGCATGCAAACCAGAGATAAAGAGATGTTTAACTCCTCTCTCACTGGAAGTGAAAGAACAATTGCTAAACGTCAAAACCACCTAAACTTTGACAGTTGATCGAGTTCAGGAGGTTTTGACGTTTAGCAATTGGAAACGAGCGATGGCCAGATTGAAATCTTAGCGAAAAAATATGTAAACAGAGGGATTTGTTGCATCTTTAAGACCACTTATAAAAAATGTAAAACAATGAAAATTAAATAAATTTGTGAAATTTAAAGGTATTTGATGAAACGTTTTGTAATTTGAAGCATCGTAGTTTTATTTTCAATGGAAAATGATTAAAAATATTTAATGATCGAGAGCTAAAAAGCTTAAATCCTATTATTGGTTATTGAAAGGACAAAAGTCAATTGTTATAATATTCGTTAAAAAGATTTAAGTAGTTTCTCCATATAATAAATAACCACTATTTAGTAATTTTTATTCGTGCTTAATGTTGGGTATTAGGTTGATAAATGCCCAAAAATTGTTATTTTGTTCAATCTGGCCATAATGGAAAATGTTATAAAAAACGCTAATTTTGAGGCGCTCTCACACTGGAATAAGTTTAACATCCCTTTATTCCTGATGCAAACACTTGGTCAAGCAACATCACGCTGCGCTATTTCAAATATACAGTGAGAGCTAACAATGTTTATGCGCGAATGGGAAGAAGATTTTTTCTTTATAGAAAATTTGGATGGAAGAGCACAATGTCTTATTTGTTACGACATTGTTGGTCGCAATTCTAATTTTGTTTAAGCCGACATTATTTCTCTTGCCATACAAATTTTAATTTTTTTACTGGAGGTGAGCGGAAGCTAATGCTTTTGCAATTGCAAGCATAATTTTTTTTTAAATTCATTGCAAATGATAATAATAATGATACTGAAACTGATAATGGTAAAAATAATAATAAAGATATTGATTTGCCTTTAATAAAGGCATCTTTTACTGTTGCGTTGGCTTTGGCAAAGCAGTGTCGCCCATTTGAAGATGGCCTTTTTTTCTTAAATTTGTCTTCAAAAGTTTTGAAATGTTTTGGTGAAAAAGGGCAAAAACTTTTGAAAATCATAGAAAAATTACCTTTATCTCGTCGTACCATCACACGTAGGACTGAAGATATAAGCAAATTCATCCACTCTGAGACTAAAAATAGATTGCTAAATTGCAAAATATTTTTCTCTCAGTTTGGATGAGAGTACTGATCTAAATAGTATTTGTCAACTAATAATTTGTGTAAAAACTGTCGATCAAAACTTTCAAACTTTCGAAGAAATTTTTGATGTTATTGCTTTGCATAGCACTGTAACCGGTGAAATTTTATACAATGTTTTGGTTGAGAAAGTCTTCTGCTTCGTTGATAAAAATAAATTAACCGGAATTTGTATACTTATACACAGATTATCATTTAAGATTTAAAGATTTTGAAATTATAAAGAATATAATAGATCTGCACGAATATACCCTTATCTGCGATATTGAAAAGCAAGACCCTGAACTGCAACCAGAGTTAGTTAACATGAGACAAGATTTCTCAATTCCGTTGCTAACTGGCGAACAATTTTGGAGGGCAATCGACGAAAAGAAGTATCCAAAGACAAAGGATCAGATTTACAGACTGAATTCTATGTTTGGATCGACATACAACTGTAAATCTGCCTTTTCGTCGATGAAACTTATACTTAACAAACAAAGAAAAAGAATGACGGACCAGCATTTAGCAGACCTCCTCCGGATTAAGACCTACGAAGGAGAAATATACATAGATAGTCTTATTAAATAATAATAATAAGATTATAATATAATAATATAATATAATAATGATAATAATATAATAATATAATAATGAGATAATAAGAATAAAAAGTAATAACAATAAATAATAATCTTGGATAGCACATTTGTACGTTAACTTGCAAGACTCAGTGTACACTGTTGTTGTGCCGAACATGCCGGACATGCTCAAATTCGTGCTTTCGCTGCTTCACACACAAATAGTAATAGTATGCGTGTACAAATGTAACAATATGTGTGAGTGCCCACCTCTGTATTAAATATATCGATATGGACTGTGTGTCCTAGATATGTTGGTAATGGAGTTTCTGCAATTTTCGGTTGATTGGGATGTTTTTCTTACTTATTTTTTTTACAAACGGTGCAGTTGGCTATTATTCGTTTTACTTTATTTAACATACCGGGAAAATATAAATAGGAAATATAGAATTTGTGTTTAATTCCTATGTGCTCTTAGATGTTCTTTTAATATGACGTTCTCCTGTTCTTGTTCGTTACGAATATCTTCAACTAATTTTTAGGTTTTCGGCTTTTAATGTTACTAAAATGAATAGGATAGATATTTTGTATCACACCCATTATCCTTTCTTCTGTATGAATTCAATTTATAACAGATGGGTTAAGGTATCGTTTCATGTAAGAAATCAATAACTGTTCGTTATACTCTGGTTCTGTAATTAAATGTTTATGAACGGTTGGAAAAATTATTTTAAATTGATATGAAGATATTTCCTCAAGCTTGAAAAAAATTTGGTTTTTAAAACATTAATTGGAACTTGTGTGCAAGGGATTAAATTATGACTTGAGATTTCATCGCTATGAATCTTAGGTGTGAGTGCAACTACATTTGTTTTACCAGGTTTGTAAGTTAGTACGTAGTTATATTCTTCTAAATGGCTTTCCATCGCTTCATTTTACTATTGGTATTCTTATGGCTTAGGGCCATAAGAAATTATTTTTGAAAATTTTTATTTTTTTTAACCGTAATTTCTAAGTGACCATATTGTAGAAGGTATTTATTTCTCGTTGATACTATAGAGCTCTTCGGCTTTACTTAAAGTTCTTGAAATGAAAGGGATTGGTCTACCGCCTTGCGATAGGACGGAACTTAATTGGATGCGCTAAAACTATATCTTTGGATACTAAAGTGTACTTTTTATTTTAATAAATGCTTCTAAGGCCTCGTTCTCTAATTCTATTCCTATTTTCTTCGTGTTCCGTTTGAACACATGACCGGCTTCTCCTCATAGCAGTGCTGTTAATGGTTTAGCTATTTTCACATAATCCTGGATAAATCGTCGGTAGTAACCTGACATACCTAGAAAGAGAGTATGGGACTGGAAATTTGAGTGTTTGTGGAACTGGACATTTAGCCACCGATTCTACTTTTTCGGGATTGGTTTTCATCCCTGATCTGCGTACATATCCTAAAAATTCTACTTCTTTCTTTGCAAATGAACATTTGTCTAGTTGAATTTTCATGTTTGCATTTTCTAAAGTTTGGAATACTAATTCTATATTTTTAAAGTGTTCTTCTTCGTTTTTGCCGAATATTATTACATCATCGATGTAAACATAGCATCTTTCTCCTATATGTTGACGAAGGATATCGTCTAGTGTAGACCAAAAGGTAAGAGGAGAAATTCATATTATCCGTTGCTTGCGGAAAATGCTGTTTTTTTCTATATCTGACTCTGATTTATTATTTCCCAGATTTGCAAGCACTTCGTTGATTTCTGCTATATGGTATTTGTTGGGGATCGTAACTAAATTGAGTTTTTTTTCGCCAGAGGCATCTGAATTGTTGTTAACGTTTGGACACTTATTAATAATTTTATTAATTTTGTTTTGTTGTTGTAGTGGGAGATGTGAAATAGCGATTGCCATTAACTTCATGTGATATTCGCTGTTTTAACGTTATATTTATATTCTGGCAAATTGTCATTAAATTTGTATTGCTTTAAATTCTTTAAGTGTGTCATTGCCTACCATGCCGTGGAACGATCTTAGAGTTGGTAATATGAAGAATTTTATTATCCTAATGTTAGTCCGAAAATGTCTACAAAGGTGTGGTAGACAGTTTCAATTGTCCCGGCAACTGATTTTACCGTAAAGGGCTTTTCGTTCAAACTGGATTTCTAATTCTAGTTAATTGAATATAATTCTTATTAGATCCCGTATCAATCAGAAAATCTACTGTATCTTCGCGCCTTGTTTAAAATTCGTAATAAGGCAGCGAAGACGGCGCTTATCTAAAAAAATTAATAGCATCAAGCTCATTTTGACTTGCCTTATGGTAATTGTGGTGGGAAATGTCATCATATATTCCATTCGGATCTAATTCTACCGTGTTGGTAAAGAAATTGAGTTGTATTTTATTTGGAGGGTGAGTCAGTTGTGCGGAAATCGAACGTTTCGGTGGTCGATTGTCCTGGAATGTATTGGGTATATTCTGGTAATTAAGCTGTCTTGATTATATTGACTGGTCTACTTCCATCGGGGTCGGTGGTAAGTTCGGTCTGTTGTTAAAGGAGATATTTCCCCCAGTATTATGGGGGTTGTTCGTGTAATTATTGAACCTAGGCATGAATCCTTGATTATTTTGCATATAATTGGAAATCTAGACATGAAATTTTGTCTAATATATGGGATAGGTGTTGGTAAACTTTTTGGTAGAAGGTCGAAATGTCAGCGTGGCGTTGGACCAGAATGGTCCTCTGGGTATTTTTTTTTTTTGTAAAAGCTTACAGTAATTTAAGACCTGTTTTTCTCTCTTTTTGTATCCAATAATTAAATTTCTTATTCTTTGTAATAACAATGCAATACAACAATTCACCACCTTCGAGGGGACCCTCCAGAGATCAAACATAATATTAACCACTTTTTGACTTAAAACGTCTCTGCGATTCACCACCTTCGGGGGACCCTCCGGTTCTTATAATAAATACCAATATAACCTAAAAACCAAAAAAAATAATAAAATAAAAATATAAAAATATATAATCAAATAAGTAATAAAATGAACAACCTAAACAACCTTATTCGTCCACCAATAATAAATATCCCATCCGTACCCTCTCCTGCTAATACACCAATTATAGAGCAAGTAAACGCAACACCAGAATTTATTATTATTAAATTATCTTTATTAATGCCGTGTGTTTGCGGGAATAGAGTTGACCGTGCTCAGCCCAAGATTAGTTGCCATAAATGCAATCAAATTTTTCACTTGTCGTGTGTGAATTTATCACAGGCTGATGTAGATTTCTTGCTGAAATCTAAAAATGCTTTTTACTGTAAAGTGTGCGCGGTAGTTCGGAGAAATTCCATTCGTTCGCCGCCTGCGTCGCATCAGTGCGCAATGCTCAGTGCACTCATAATTTAAGTTCGCAACAACAAAATGCTGTACAATCGAACGGTGAAGTAACTGAACCTTTGTTGGAGCATAACAAACATAATAAAGAAAATGTAGTGCTTAATTCTCTTTTATTGGAAGTAAGTTCACTGAGAAGTGAACAAGCGAAGGCGCTCACGTTAATACAGCAATTATGTGATGATCGTAATTCGTTAATCGCTAAGCTTAAC
The DNA here is from genome assembly GCF_024586455.1 of Bactrocera neohumeralis. Classification (NCBI taxonomy): domain Eukaryota; kingdom Metazoa; phylum Arthropoda; class Insecta; order Diptera; family Tephritidae; genus Bactrocera; species Bactrocera neohumeralis. The sequence goes on from NW_026089622.1 coordinate 18,746,626, forward strand.
GAACTCAAATCAGAGATCTGCAATGTGCATAAGAAATTGTCCGATAATGGCAAGTTCTCTGCACCAGCTTCGAATGTTATCTCTGCTGCCAACCCCTCTCTCACTGCTGCGACTGCTGTTGGTACAAGTGACTCTACAATCGCTGCTCCGTCTAACGCTGCTGTTCCTGCTGATAATGTGTGTGGGAATTATCTCGCTCCCACTACACCGAAGGCACTCTCTGCAGCTTCAACTACTGCTAAATTTTCGGGAAATCCAATCGAATACAGTTCTTGGAAGAAGAGCGTTGATAGAATTTTAAAATTGTATGAACCTATCAGAGGAAGAGCTAAATATTTTGGTATTATAAATTCTATAAGAAATAAAATAACGGGAACTGCTGATAATGTTTTGGAGTCGTATAATACTCTACTAAACTGGAACAGCATTTCACGTTGTTTGACTCTGCATTATGAAGATAAGCGAGATCTCGACACACTTGAGTACCAAATGATTACTCTCGTTCAAGGCAACAAAACGGTCAAACAATTCTATCAAGCCGTGTATTTTTTTTCCAAAATTATTTTATTTATTGTATCTGCTTTTTCTTAAAGCCTAACAATAAGTAATAAAATCTTAAATCTATTGAAAAACTAGACAGACTCAAGCAAGTGATTGAGCTGTTTTGGTGATACGTCGCTCTTTAATACGCAGGCATATCTCTTCTTTTAAGACGTGTTTGATCGCAAGAATGTACCAAAGCATTAGCCAAAGGGTTTGGGTGATCTCGGAGTTTAGATATATATATATATATATTTATTTCTGCTGTCTTCTACTTCTTTTTTTACCATATGAATACCAAGGTCTTTATGGATATTTTCGTTACGCATGTACCATGGTGAACACGTGATTGTTCTAAGCATTTTTTATTGGAACCTTTGTATTAGATCAATATTAGTTGTACAGGTCGTACCCCACAGTTGAATGCCATACATCCAAATCGGCTTTATGACCGCATTATATAAAAGCACTTTGTTGTCTAGGCTAAGTTTGGAGTTTTTATTTAAAAGCCAATTTAAATTTGCAGCTCTAATCTTGATACATGTTATTTTACTAGAAATATGTTTTCTCCACGTGAGCCTTCTATCTAGGTGAATACCAAGATATGTTACTTCGTTCGCTTGTGGTACTAAAATATTGTTTATTTTTACTGCCGGGCATATCTTTGGTCTTAGCGAAAATGTAATATGCTTATACTTCTGTTCGTTCACGTTTATACGCCAGTTCGCTAGCCACTCTTCGACAGAACTTAAATGTTTCGCTAATATTCGTGATGCTGAAATGTGGCATTTGTTACGGCTCACTATAGCTGTGTCATCCGTAAAAGTTGAAGTTAATACATTATTAGCTGTCGGAAGATCTGCTGTATATATGATGTATAGTATTGGGCCTAAAACACTGCCCTGGGGTACACCAGCCCTTATCTGTCGTTCATCAGATGTAAGATTCAAGGTTTTATACAATTCTAAAGGTAGAATTTTTTTAATCTTATATAAAAGACCTTCGTGTCACACCTTATCAAATGCTTGAGCTACATCTAGAAATATTGCTGAGTAGTACTCCCTGTGCTCAAATGCTTTCCCTATCTCGTTAGTAATTCTATTTACTTGCTCTTTTGTGCCATGTTTCGCACGAAATCCGAATTGATGCATTGGTATTGTGTTATTTACTTGGAGGAAAGGAGTTATCTTTGATAGTAATACTTTTTCGAATACTTTTGAAAGACAGGGTAGAATGGTCTGTATGAAGACGGCTGTGTTAGGTCTTTCCCAGGTTTATCTATCAAGATAATCTGCGACTTTTTCCATGAAACTGGATAGTATCCGAAACTAAGAATTGCATTGAAGAGCAAAGAGAGCACCTCTACAGCAATAATTGGTAACTCAATTGGCATTTTTGGGGAAATTTTATCATGTCCCGGCGACTTTTTTGGATTAAGTTCTTTGATGATACCAATGATTTCAGAAGGTGAAGTTATAAGAGACTCGAGCGACTCTTTAGCTGTGTTGGGTAAGATTGACAGCTTAAAGTTGTTTTTTGGCAAATTGGGTTGAAATATCTTTTCTAGGTGACTTGCAAGGCAATTAGCCTTTTCCCCGTCACTTCGAGCCCAATTTCCACCCAAGTCTCATATAGGCATGTTGGAGTCAGTTGGTGGCTTCATGGACTTTTGGGCTTTCCAAAGGGAATTTTGCTTGTTTGAATTTGGACACAGCTTCCTTATATACATTTCTGTGTACAATTCTTCCTCACGTTTAAGCGCTTTTCTTAATTTACGTACAGCAGTTTTCAAACAAAAACCAACAGCAGCCTCGGATGAGAGACCCCCCTTTTGATGACGACCATGGCAAACGAAATAAGGACTACGAATTAAGGGCATGCACCTGGAATGTCCGGTCCCTTAATTGGGAAGGTGCCGCTGCCCAGCTGGTTGATGTCCTCGTAAATACAAAGGCTGACATCACCGCCGTCCAAGAAATTTGATGGACGCGAAAAGGACAGACACGAGTAGGTCCTTGTGACATTTACTACAGTGGCCATATAAACGAGCGCAAGTTTGGTGTTGGATTCGTGGTGGGAGAGAGACTCTGTCGCCGAGTACTATCATTCACTCCGGTGAATGAGCGTCTAGCCACAATCCGCATCAAAGCGAGGTTCTTCAACATATCGCTGATCTGCGCCCACGCCCTGACGGAAGAGAAGGACGATGTGCCCAAGGACGCCTTCTATGAGTGCTTGGAGCGCACTTATGAAGGCTGCCCCCGCCACGATGTCAAAATCGTGCTTGGCGACTTTAACACCAGGGTGGGCAAAGAAGGTATATTTGGCACTACGGTCGGTAAATTCAGCCTCCACGACGAAACATCCCCAAATGGGTTGAGGTTGATTGACTTCGCCGGGGCCCGAAATATGGTTATCTGTAGTACTAGATTCCAGCATAAGAAGATTCATCAAGCTACCTGGCTGTCTCCGGATCGAAAAACTACCAAACAGATCGATCATGTTGTGATAGACGGAAGACACGTCTCCAGTGTTTTAGATGTGCGTGCGCTCCGAGGTCCTAACATCGACTCGGACCACTATCTTGTTGCAGCTAAGATTCGCACCCACCTCTGTGCAGCAAAAAACGCGCGTCACCAAACACAAGGAAGGTTCGACGTCAAGAAGCTGCAATCACAACAGACAGCCGAACGATTTTCTACTCGGCTTGCACTCCTGCTCTCTGAGAGCACTCGTCAACAACTCGGTATAAGGGAATTGTGGGACGGCATTTCAAACTCCTTACGTACAACTGCAACCGAAACCATTGGTTTTCGGAAAGTGCAAAAGAACAGCTGGTACGACGAGGACCGCCGTGTCGCAGCGGAGAGAAAACAGGCTGCCTACCTCGCAACGTTACGATCGACCACTACACGAGCGGGATAGGATAGATACCGAGAGTTGAAGAGGGAAGCGAGACGCATTTGTAGACAAAAGAAGAAAGAGGCCGAAATGCGTGAGTACGAAGAGCTTGATAAGCTGGCCGACAGGGGTAATGCTCGAAAATTCTACGAAAAAGTGCGGCGGCTTACAGAAGGTTTCAAGACCGGAGCATACTCTTGTAGAACCCCCAAAGGTGATTTAGTCACTGATGCCCAGAGCATACTTAAATTATGGAGGGAACACTTCTCCAGCCTGCTGAATGGCAGTGAACGCACAACACCAGGAGAAGGAGAACCCGATTCCCCAATCGATGACGATGGAGCAGACGTTCCATTACCCGACCATGAAGAAGTTCGAATAGCAATTGCCCGCCTGAAGAACAACGAAGCGGCAGGGGCCGACGGATTGCCGGCCGAGCTATTCAAACACGGCGGCGAAGAACTGATAAGGAGCATGCATCAGCTTCTTTGTAAAATATGGTCGAACGAAAGCATGCCCAACGATTGGAATTTAAGTGTGCTATGCCCAATCCATAAGAAAGGTGACCCCAAAATCTGCGCCATTTACCGTGGGATTAGTCTCCTCAACATCGCATATAAGGTTCTATCGAGCGTATTTTGTGAAAGATTAAAGCCCACCGTCAACAAACTGATTGGACCTTATCAGTGTGGCTTCAGACCTGGAAAATCAACAACCGACCAGATATTCACCATGCGCCAAATCTTGGAAAAGACCCGTGAAAGAAGAATCGACACACACCACCTCTTCGTCGATTTCAAAGCTGCTTTCGACAGCACGAAAAGGAGCTGCCTTTATGCCGCGATGTCTGAATTTGGTATCCCCGCAAAGCTGATACGGCTGTGTAAACTAACGTTGAGCAACACCAAAAGCTCCGTCAGAATCGGGAAGGACCTCTCCGAGCCGTTCGATACCAAACGAGGTTTCAGACAAGGTGATTCCCTATCGTGTGGCTTTTTCAACCTGCTTCTGCAGAAAATAGTTCGAGCTGCAGAACTTAATAGAGAAGGTACCATTTTTATAAGAGTGTACAGCTGCTGGCGTATGCCGATGATATTGATATCGAACTCACGTCACTGTTGACAGTCATAACTTTGAAGTCGTAGATAATTTCGTCTATCTTGGAAACAGCGTAAACACCACCAACAATGTCAGCCTAGAAATCCAACGCAGGATAACTCTTGCCAACAGGTGCTACTTCGGACTGAGTAGGCAATTGAGAAGCAAAATCCTCTCTCGACAAACAAAAACCAAACTCTATAAGTCACTCATAATTCCCGTCCTGCTATACGGTGCAGAGGCTTGGACGATGTCAACAACCGATGAGTCGACGTTGCGAGTTTTCGAGAGAAAAGTTTTGCGAAAGATTTATGGTCCTTTGCGCGTTGGCCACGGCGAATATCGCATTCGATGGAACGATGAGCTGTACGAGATATATGACGACAATGACATAGTTCAGCGAAGTAAAAGACAGCGGCTACGCTGGCTAGGTCATGTTGTCCGAATGGACGGAAACACTCCAGCTCTGAAAGTATTCGACGCTGTACCCGCCGGGGGAAGCAGAGGAAAAGGAAGACTTCCACTCCGTTGGAAGGACCAGGTGGAGAAGGACCTGGCTACGCTTGGAATATCCAATTGGCGTTATGTAGCGAAAAGAAGAAACGACTGGCGCGCTGTTGTTAACTCGGCTATAATGGCGTAAGCGGTGTCTACGCCAATTAAGAAGAAGAAGAAGTTTTCAATTGAAGCTGAGTGGAGGGGTAGCGATTTCTCTGCCATTCTCGTCTTCCTCGTCTTTTTTCATTTACAAGAATTTCTATTTCTTTATTAGAGATTTTTCTGAAACCACGCGGATTATAGTTTTTGTTTGGTGTTGCTAAGACAGCTGCGCTGGTTATTATATCATTGACTTCTCTTATGCTTTCGTCAGTATCTCTTCCTGTATTTATTTTGTACTCAATATTAATGTGGCTACTGACGTATTTTTTATATTTTAGCCAATTCGTTTTATAAGAAGTTAGACCCACCTTTGGATTAACGAATATGGGTTGTTCACCTAACTTTATTAGTACAGGAGAGTGATCAGAAGATAGATCAGTACATGTATCAGCTGTTATGTGCGATTTATCTATATTTTTGATTACAGCAAAATCAATTAAATCTGTTATTTTTGCACGATCACTAGGCCAATACGTCGGCTTGCCAGGAGATATTATTTCGAGGTTATTGTGCCTATTTATAACAGTTTGATACAGCTGTCGTCCTTTCGGATTAATAAGACGTGAGCCCCAGTACGTGTGTTTTGCGTTGTAAACTCCACCTGCTAGAAATCTTTGACCTAGTGTTCCAAAAAAGTCTTTAAATTCGATTTCTGTAATTTTAAAACGAGGTGAACAGTATATAGCCGAAAGGTTTAAGTCGCAACCCCGATTTTTTAGTGATATTGTTGTAGCTTGTAACTGTGGTGTAGCATGAGATTCTAGAGCATAGTGGTTTAAACGATTTCTAATCAACACTGCCGTACCACCATGCGCTTTACCATCCGGGTGATTTGTAACATATAGTCTAAATCCCGGTATACTGAAATTATTTTTATTTATTAGATGAGTTTCTGAAATAACCATTACATCTATATTCTTTTCAGACAGAAATCTGATAATCTCTAATTTATGTTGATTTTGTGATTTTATTAAATCTTGGATCATGTTTTGCATAGTAGACATAAATTGTGTCATACACTGTGTAAGATTTATAATCATAGTTTCAATGCCTCCATTTGGAGGATTTTGCGGCAGTTGCATTTGCACAGTGTTGCCTTTCACCACATTTGCATAGCTTCCTTACATATTATTATTGTTAGAAGAAATAGGATTTGAACTTTTTTCTGAGGTTGCTATAATTTCATTACGGGGTGTTTGTAACATTTGGTTACGACGTGCTTGAATGCCCTGTGACAACTTCGATTTCAAATCTTTATATACAGGGCAACCTCTGTAGTTAGCAGTATGATTTCCTCCGCCATTGCTGCATTTTTTATTTAATTCTTCTTTCTTAAGGGTGCATTTGGAAGTGGGATGTAAATCACCACATACCACACAAACACTGCGTAGAGTGCAGTATGATTTAGTATGCCCATATTCTTGGCAGTTAGTACATTGTACCGGACCGTTTCTTTTATGTGGTTCTTCAACTGTTACTCTACGATGCAGCAAATATTTCAAATTATATATTGGATGGGTCGCATTTTTTTTAAGTTGATTCGAATTCGGCAACAATTCAATTTTACACATCGGCTGTGGCACTTTGTTTCTATTAAATATATTTACAACTGTTTTAATTCCAAAACCACATTCTTCCAATGCTTCTTTGACTTCACTAGCGTCTACGTCGGACTCTATACCCTTGATTACAACAACTAGGCCCTTAGAGCTCTTTAGTTGATACGAATAAAAATTCTTGTTTTTATTTGACAAAAATTTAACTATGTCCATAAAACTTTTTTCAGTGTAGGACTGAATTTTTGTTTCATCTATACTGCCTTTTTTCAAAGGCACTATAGGAAATTGTTAGTACCTACAATTTTACTTAATTCAGCAACGAGAGCATTACTGCTACGTTCGCGCAAATATATTGGAGGTGGTTTGGCATTAACGTCTGTGGTGGTACCCTTCGCATCGTCGTCTGATCCATTGCTTAGTAAGGCAAACCGATTGCCATTTAAAACCTCCGGTTTATTCTTGATTGGTGTACCGCCTTGAAATTTCTTGGGATTGACCGCTGACTTTGAAGGACTTAATTTCCTTTTTATGTTAATGTAGCGGTCAATGCCAGTGTGTACAGACTGGCCTTTTTTTATTGGTACATTCTCACCTTGCTTTATGTTGTTCTTCGCTGCCTGTGTTCTTGCTGGTACCTGCTTAGTTGTTGGAATGAAAGAACCAGTAGACCTACCACAGGCTTTATATCCGTGTACAAAATTAGAGAATCAAAACTTAAGGGCTCAGTATGCCAGACATACTAGTATTCTTCTTCTTAATTGGCGTAGACACCGCTTACGCGATTATAGCCGAGTTAACAACAGCGCGCCAGTCGTTTCTTCTTTTCGCTACGTGGCGCCAATTGGGTATTCCAAGCGAAGCCAGGTCCTTCTCCACTTGGTCCTTCCAACGGAGTGGAGGTCTTCCTCTTCATCTGCTTCCCCCCGCGGGTATTGCGTCGAATACTTTCAGAGCTGGAGTGTTTTCATCCATCCGGACAACATGACCTAACCAGCGTAGCCGCTGTCTTTTAATTCGCTGAACTATGTCAATGTCGTCGTATATCTCGTACACCTCATCGTTCCATTAAATGCGATATTCGCCGTGGCCACTGCGCAAAGGACCATAAATCTTTCGCAGAATTTTTCTCTCGAAAACTCGTAACGTCGACTCATCGGTTGCTGTCATCGCCCAAGCCTCTGCACCATATAGCAGGACGGGAATTATGAGCGACTTATAGAGTTTAGCTTTTGTTCGTCGAGAGAGGACTTTACTTTTCAATTGCCTACTCAGTCCGAAGTAGCACCTGTTGGCAAAAGCAATCCTGCGTTGGATTTGCAGGCTGACATTGTTGGTGGTGTTAATGCTGGTTCCTAAATAGACGAAATTATCTACAACTTCAAAGTTATGACTGTCAACAGTGACGTGAGAGCCAAGTCGCGAGTGCGACGACTGTTTGTTTGATGACAGGAAATATTTCGTTTTGTTCTCGTTCACTGCCAGACCCATTTTCTGTGCTTCCTTGTCCAGCCTGGAGAAAGCAGAACTAACGGCGCGGGTGTTGAGGCCGATGATATCAATATCATCGGCGTACGCCAGCAGCTCGAACTATTTTCTCCAGGAGCAGGTTGAAGAAGTCGCCTTGTCTGAAACCTCGTTTGGTATCGAACGGCTCGGAGAGGTCCTTCCCGATCCTGACGGAGCTTTTGGTGTTACTCAACGTCAGTTTACACAGCCGCATTGGTTTTGCGGTGATACCAAATTCAGACATCGCGGCATAAAGGCAGTTCCTTATCGTGCTGTCCAAAGCTGCTTTGAAATCGACGAAGAGGTGGTGTGTGTCGATTCTTCTATTACGGGTCTTTTCCAAGATTTAGCGCATGGTGAATATCTGGTCGGTTGTTGATTTTCCAGGTCTGAAGCCACACTGATAAGGTTCAATCAGTTTGTTGACGGTAAGCTTTAATCTTTCACACAATACGCTCCATAGAACCTTATATGCGATGTTGAGGAGGCTTATCCCACGGTAAATGGCGCAGATTGTGGGGTCGCCTTTTGTGGATTGGGCAGAGCACACTTAAATTCCTTTGGTCCGACCATATTTTACAAAGAATCTGATGCATGCTCCTTATCAGTTTTTCGCCGCCGTGTTTGAATAGCTCGGACGGTAATCCATCGGCCCCCGCCGCTTTGTTGTTCTTCAGGCGGGTAATTGCTATTCGAACTTCTGCATGGTCGGGCAATGGAACGTCTGCTCCATCGTCATCGATTGGGGAATCGGGTTCTCCTTCTCCTGGTGTTGTGCGTTCACTGCCATTGAGCAGGCTGGAGAAGAGTTCCCTCCATAATTTAGGTATGCTCTGGGCATCGGTCACTAGATCACCTTTGGGGGTTCTACAAGAGTATGATCCGGTCTTGAAACCTTCCGTAAGCCGCCGCATTTTTTCGTAGAATTTTCGAGCATTACCCCTGTCGGCCAGCTTATCAAGCTTTTCGTACTCACGCATTTCAGCCTCTTTCTTTTTCTGTCTGCAAATGTGTCTCGCTTCCCTTTTCAACTCTCGGTATCTATCCCATCCCGCACGTGTTGTGGTCGATCGTAACGTTGCGAGGTAGGCAGCCTGTTTTCTCTCCGCTGCGACACGGCACTCCTCGTCGTACCAGCTGTTCTTTTGCTCTTTCCGAAAACCAATGGTTTCGGTTGCAGCTGTACGTAAGGAGTTTGAAATGCCGTCCCACAGTTCCCTTATACCGAGTTGTTGACGAGTGCTCTCAGAGAGCAGGAGTGCAAGCCGAGTAGAAAATCGTTCTGCTGTCTGTTCTGATTGCAGCTTCTCGACGTCGAACCTTCCTTGTGTTTGTTGACTGCACAGAGGAGGGTGCGAATCTTGGCTGCAACAAGATAGTGGTCCGAGTCGATGTTAGGACCTCGGAGCGCACGCGCATCTAAAACACTGGAGACGTGTCTTCCGTCTATCAGAACATGATCGATCTGTTTTGTAGTTTTTCGATCCGGAGACAGCCAGGTAGCTTGATGAATCTTCTTATGCTGGAATCTAGTACTACAGATAACCATATTTCGGGCCCCGGCGAAGTCAATCAGCCTCAACCCATTTGGGGATGTTTCGTCGTGGAGGCTGAATTTACCGATTGTAGTGCCAAAGATACCTTCTTTGCCCACCCTGGCGTGAAAGTCGCCAAGCCCGATTTTGACATCGTGGCGGGGGCAGCTTTCGTAAGTGCGCTCCAAGCGCTCATAGAAGGCATCTTTGGTCACATCGTCCTTCTCATCCGTCGGGGCGTGGGCGCAAATCAGCGATATTTTGAAGAACCTCGCTTTGATGCGGATTGTGGCTAGACGTTCATTCACCGGAGTGAATGATAGTACTCGGCGACAGAGACTCTCTCCCACCACGAATCCAACACCAAACTTGCGCTCGTTTATATGGCCACTGTAGTAAATGTCACAAGGACCTACTCGTCTTTGTCCTTGTCCCGTCCATCGCATTTCTTGGACGGCGGTGATGTCAGCCTTTATTTTTGCGAGGACATCAACCAGCTGGGCAGCGGCACCTTCCCAATTAAGGGTCCGGACATTCTAGGTGCATGCCCTCAAATCGTAGTCCTTATTCCGTTTGCCATGGTCGTCATCAAAAGGGGGGTCTCTCATCCGAGGCTGTTTCAACTTTTTCATTGGTATTGTTTTTTACGTGGCGGGTCCCAAGCCCAGCGCACAACCCTATGTAGGGGATGTTTCGCCTTCTCACATTAGCTCGCCTTCGAACGGATGTTCTTAGGCTACCCAGAGGATACTTGGTCAAAGACCAGAAGTAGTGAGCTGCTTGAGCCATATGTAAAAGAACCGTTTCTGGCCACTCCCAAGTGAATGGCGATCAGAGAACTTTCCTCACTTGCGTGAACTTCTACACATGACTCCCCTCTTTAAATTTTATATATTTTGTTTTTTTTCAGATAATATAAATTTTTTCTTCCTATTTAATTATTCTTTATTTTCAGATATTAATAATTTTTTAATTAAATATATTTGTACATATACATATATTAAATATTTAGATAAAACTATAATTTTGTTAACAATAATTATTAGTACCAATACAATTAGAATTAATTCTGTAAAAATTTTATATTAAAAAAAGAAATAAAAAAATTTTAATGTAAAATGTTTGTCTAGAATTCTAAAAATATTTTAAATTAGGAATCAGAAAATGCAACCCTTTTTTTGTAGAACAATGTGTTTTTTACTGATGAAAGACAAGATCATGATATCAATAGTGAAGATGTTTTTTTTTTTTTTGAAGTGAAACTTCTTTAGAATCGTTGTGGTTTCAAACCGGATGCAACGGAAAAAACGACAGGTAAGAGACACAAATACGAAAATGTGTAGGATGAGGCCAGGAAAGAATGAGACAGAAATGGACTTACTATTTTATATTATCGGCATATACATACATATATTATTTCTTTTCCACATTTGTCTGTATGTTTACGAAAGCATATGCGAGCCACATACATATGTACTTACATTCATAATAACAAGTGTCAAAGAGTCAATCTGTCGAAGCACTGACGCGACGACAAAGCGCCACAACGTTGTGTTGTTGGTAGAAAATCCGAGCTGTGCCGAAAGAAACTGACAAAGGATCGCCGATTGTTACCGCTAGCGTATATATCGGGTGATTTTTTTAAGAGCTTGATAACTTTTTTAAAAAAAAAACGCATAAAATTTGCAAAATCTCATCGGTTCTTTATTTGAAACGTTAGATTGGTTCATGACATTTACTTTTTTTGAAGATAATTTCATTTAAATGTTGACCGCGGCTGCGTCTTAGGTGGTCCATTCGGAAAGTCCAATCAAGAAATTTTCAGTGAATGGGCCCTAGAAAAGTTGGCAGAAAATCCGCTTTTTTATCGACAAATTTTGTTCAGCGATGAGGCTCATTTCTGGTTGAATGGCTACGTAAATAAGCAAAATTGCCGCATTTGGGGTGAAGAGCAACCAGAAGCCGTTCAAGAACTGCCCATGCATCCCGAAAAATGCACTGTTTGGTGTGGTTTGTACGCTGGTGGAATCATTGGACCGTATTTTTCAAAGATGCTGTTGGACGCAACGTTACGGTGAATGGCGATCGCTATCGTTCGATGCTAACAAACTTTTTGTTGCCAAAAATGGAAGAACTGAACTTGGTTGACATGTGGTTTCAACAAGATGGCGCTACATGCCACACAGCTCGCGATTCTATGGCCATTTTGAGGGAAAACTTCGGAGAACAATTCATCTCAAGAAATGGACCCGTAAGTTGGCCACCAAGATCATGCGATTTAACGCCTTTAGACTATTTTTGTGGGGCTACGTCAAGTCTAAAGTCTACAGAAATAAGCCAGCAACTATTCCAGCTTTGGAAGACAACATTTCCGAAGAAATTCGGGCTATTCCGGCCGAAATGCTCGAAAAAGTTGCCCAAAATTGGACTTTCCGAATGGACCACCTAAGACGCAGCCGCGGTCAACATTTAAATGAAATTATCTTCAAAAAGTAAATGTCAAGAACCAATCTAACGTTTCAAATAAAGAACCGATGAGATTTTGCAAATTTTATGCGTTTTTTTTTTTTAAAAAGTTATCAAGCTCTTAAAAAATCACCCGATACATATGTACGTTTTGTATGAGCTTGCATAAAAATTTTTGCGAGTCACGGAAATATGAAGAGAAATAAATATATGTATTTAAGGCAATCAAAAAAATTTTGTTTTATTTGATTTAATTTTCAAATATGCACAATAAAAAAAATATTCAATCAATCAAAAAATTTTGTTTTATTTGTTTTAATTTTCATTGTTGTTAAAAAGAGAAAAATTGCATTGCACAGTTAAATGTTGCTTCAAATTTTCAAATAAAAGCGATCGTCGTTTTTCATTTAACAATGTGGTGTAAACGGAAAAAGATCTTTCAGTATTTAAAATTAGCAACTTCCAACGGTGTTAAAGAATCGATGAAGCTATCATTTTCCTTCGAGATATTGAAAATAATTCTTTTAATTTTGCATAAAGACTTCGTTTCTTTTTAGAACTGCATTTAATTTTTGCAAAAAGCGTTTATCCTCGATTTGTGTTAATGATTGATTTACAACTTCCATGACGTCAATACCTTCTTGCAAAGATAGGCCTTTTGTTTGCAGCTTTTCAATCCCTGCACAAAGGCAAGCAAAGTTTGATTTGATAAAAATAAGTTCATTTTTCAAGTTCTTATTTTTTAATATTTCTTTAGTTCGACGAATAACGTCTGAGTCGTCATTGCTGAGTTAATTAATTGCTGAATCTACGTCGTATAAATGATCGCAATAATATTCAACCGCATCAATCCATGTACCCCACCTTGTTATACAAGGTTGTGGGGGTAGTTTCAACTCTGGAAAGTCTGCCCTGAATTGACGGCGTCGAGACGGTGCCTTAAAACAAAAAATATTATTGGTAAATATTTACTTAATAAGTTCAAATTGAGGTGATACCTTGCAATAGATTGATTTCACATTCGAAATAAGTGCATTGACGTCTGGAAATTCGAGTCGTACGAACTCCGCTATTCTATGCACGCCATGGGCGAAGCATGTGCAATGCAACATCTTTGGGTACAACGTCTTCATAGCCTTCATAGTTGCTAACATGTACGCCGCCGCATCCGTAACCGCAAATAATACTCTGTTGTACTGAATACCTTTAAAAAAGTAAAACTAGCATATTAAAGGAATATACATATAAAAAAAATATCTACCGTCCGGCCACAAAATATGCAGCGAATCATTCACGAATGCTGCCATCGTATTGGCATTAGCGGCTTCTACAGCGCCAGCGTTCAAAAGATAAGACTTTTTCGCACTTTCTTTGGTGCCATCCAAAATTCCAAAAATAAAATTCGCAATCAATCTCTGCTCAACGTCAGTCGTTTTGTCAATGGATATCCAAATGTTTTTGTCACCAACTGCGGCCCGCATTTTTTTTATACTTTTTTCGAATAACGCAGGAACATACTTTAGGCGCAAATTTGTAACACTCGGCACTGTCTTGTTGGTATATTTTTCAAGGAACTCTATAACAGCTGGATGACGTGCTCAAAATCATTTTGCAAAAGTCCATGCTGAACGTATTGTATTTATTCTCAACACTTTCTTTCAGCAGCAATTGACTTTCGGTTTTTTCTGAGCGCCTCTCTACACACAGTTTGTGTGTTTCAAAATGTTGTTTCACATTGAAAGTTTTACCACCAGTTATAGAGCAATTACAATAAATGCAAAACAAAACAGACTTATCTGTTCGCAGTATGCCTTTGTACTGACTCGCCATACGTGAGCAGAATTCTGTTTTCGTTTCCTTTTCTTTAGGCATTTGAAATAATAGTAAACCACTCAAAACTGGTTTCACACGCTCATAACAAGAAAAGATAAAAATGTAGTTCACAGCTGTCAGCGCGGAAAAAATAGTGGTTGAGTTGCCATATTTCGTCAAATAAAGTAAAGGCTTAAACACATTCGAAGCCTCTGCGAGAGAAACATGAATGTGTTGAATCGCGTCGAATGTGTTTAAAGTTTAACAAATATGCAAAATAAGCATGATCATCAAAAATAAGCTTGGAAACTCTAATATGCAAAATAAGCAATTATAAGCACAAGCTTAAAATAGTTGGCCCTGATGATGACATGGCATATATGCCCAAGCAGAGAATATGAAGAGACATAAATATATGTATGCATGCCCATGATTACACTCCCAACGAAGAATTTCGTTTTGCTTGTTTATATTTTGTTTCATTTTTGACAGCGAAAAATGTGTACAAATTACACCTCTCACACAGAAAACGCAAAGACAATTTGTATGTTCTCTGTCTCACATACCCAAGAATATGAAGAGACATAAATATATGCATGCATGCCCATGATGATATTTGCAAACAGAGAATATAGAAGAAAAATAATTTTTTTGATATACCCAAGAATATGAAGAGACATAAATATATGTATGCATCAGAGAACTGCAACGAGTAATACATTTTTATACTCTCGCAACAATGTTGCTAAGGAGAGTATTATAGTTTTGTTCACATAACGGTTGTTTGTAAGTCCTAAAACTAAAAGAGTCAGATATAGGGTTATATATACCAAAGTGATCAGGGTGACGAGTAGAGTTGAAATCCGGATGTCTGTCTGTCCGTCCGTCCGTCCGTGCAAGCTGTAACTTCAGATATCATGATGAAACTTGCTACACGTATTTCTTGGCCCCATAAGAAGGTTAAGTTCGAAGATGGGCAAAATCGGCCAACTGCCACGCCCACAAAATGGGAAACCGAAAACCTATAAAGTGTCATAACTAAGCCATAAATAAAGATATTATAGTGAAATTTTGCACGAAGGATCGCATTAGGGAGGGGCATATTTGGACGTAATTTTTTTGGAAAAGTTGGCGTGGCCCCGCCCCCTACTAAGTTTTTTGTACGTATCTCGGAAACTACTATAGGTATGTCAACCAAACTCTACAGAGTCGTTTTCTTCAGGCATTTCCATATACAGTTCAAAAATGGAAGAAATCGGATAATAATCACGCCCACCTCCCATACAAAGGTTATGTTGAAAATCACTAAAAATGCGTTAACGGACTAACAAAAAACGTCGGAAACACTAAATTTTATGGAAGAAATGGTAGAAGAAAGCTGCACCCAGGCTTGTTTTAAAAATTGAAAATGGGCGTGGCCTCGCCCACTTATGGACAAAAACCATATCTCAGGAACTACTAGACCGATTTCAATGAAATTCGGTATATAATATTTTCTTAACACCCTGATGACATGTACGAAATATAGGTGAAATCGGTTCACAACCACGCCTTCTTCCAATATAACGCTATTTTGAATTCCATCTGATGCCTTCTCTGTATAATATATAGTACATTAGGAACCAACGATGATAGCGGAATAAAACTTTACAAAAATACGGTATTTGAAAAATATGTAAATGACGTAGAATGAAATCTCGATTATCACTTTATCATGCAAGAGTATAAAATGTTCGGTGACACCCGAACTTAGCCCTTCCTTACTTATTGTTTATACTTATGTACTGATCCGTTACTCTGTCTGATTCTGTCAGTTCAGTTCATGTACACGAAGCGAACTGTTTGTCTTCAAATCAGCGATAGAGAACAACTTTGTATCACTAGCGATCAGCTTATACCTGATTTGTTCATGAATGTTCGTATCAGTAGAAAAAACCCAAGGTGATGCAAACTCATGGGTCGAATCGTTACATCTGTGAACGTATCACTCGTCACGTAAAAGTCTGTATTTCGTATTATGACATACGTGATCGTAGCGCTTATATACTTACGTGACGTAACGCTTCTATCGTAATCTGGAAAGATGACAAACGTGAACGAGTATATAAACGTATCCGTTCGTTCGAATCGTCATTCGAGCCCAAATTACCAATCGTAATAGACAAATATATGGAAATGTGAGCAAATTTTTTTAAATTTTATGTTTTTTATAATTTTTAGTAATAAAGAACACAAATAAGAAATCAATGAATGGAATATCTCATTAAAAATTAAAAAAAAAAAATTTATTTGAACACAATTTTTGTATTTTAGTTGACATTAAAAATAAAATTATTTACAAGGTAGAGGACAAATATATTTTTTGAATTAAATTTATTAAAGTATACATTATTTGGCACGATTCCGATTACTTTGGCGGAGGGGTAAAAAAACCGAATTTCCGTATAAATGGGGTATGTACGGATAGGGGAGCTTCTCCAGAGGAGGAATATCCAAAAATAATGTAAAAATTACTAATATTTTTTAAAATATTCACGATTAAAAGTTCAAAAATTTGCACTAATAACACATGGTATTTCTCTATGTTTCACTAAATTTTTTCACATTTTTTACTTCGTATATTTAAATACACACTCTAAGCTTTGAAATAAGCTTACACTTCACTTTTATTTTTCTATATTTTACCTAAATTTATTAATTTAAAAATCACTTAGCACACTCATCGTTGAAAAGGTTAGATTGTTTACAATTAAGAGGAAAACGAGCCTTGCCACATCTTAAACAGCAAATATGTAGGATTTTTAACAATTTTTCTTTGTTTGTTTTTCGCGTGATTCTTTTTTCTATATTAACAATAAAAAAATACTTTCTACATATGTACTATATATGTGTAATATGTGATTTATGTGACTGAAGTACTTTCGCGAAGTACTCCTTTATGCATTGGCGGCCTTCGGCCGCGCTTTAAAAAAATAACCCTGGTCGAGCGAAGACCCGGGGTGACTGAAGTACTTTCACGTAGTACTCCTCTCTGCGTTGGCGGCTTTCGGCCGCGCTCTAAAAAATAACCCTGGCCAAGCGAATACCCGGGGTGACTGAAGAACTATCGCATAGTACTCCTTTCTGCGTTGACGGCCTTCGGCCGCGTTCTAAAAAAATATCCCTGGCCGAGCGAATACCCGGGGTGACTGAAGTACTTTCGCGTAGTACTCCTTTCTACGTTGGCGGCCTTCGGCCGCGCTCTAAAAAAATAACTCTGGCCGAGAGAATACCCGGGGTGACTGAAGTACTTTCGCGTAGTACTCCTTTCTGCGTTAAAAATAAAAAAATATATATACTTTTTGTTATAAAGTGGTGAAAGTGGTTATATTCTTTGGTTATTATGCACTCATATTCAAACAAAATTTAAGTTTTCGTTATAAAATTGATAAATTTTGATTATTATTTCTGTCAGCGATTTCCATTTATATTTTATATAAAATGGTTATATTTTACGGTTATCATGCACTCATATTGAAACAAAATTTGAGTTTCGGATATAAAGTAGTTATATTTTTTGGTTATTATGCACTCAAACTCATATTTTAAATATAATAATATATATATCGTCACCTAAAATACAAACCAATGTATCATAAAAAATAAATGGAAATCGCTGACAGATATAATAACCAAAAAATATAACTACTTTATATCCAAAACTCAAATTTTGTTTCAATATGAGTGCATGATAACCAAAAAATATAACCACTTTCAATTGATTTGATTGTGTTTTTGGCACGACTGTTTGTTCTGGTTTTATCATACTCGTTGGAGCTCTCTGGTATGCATGCTCCTTATGATACTCCCAACAACTGCATTGTGATATTTTTATGCTATCGCAATGTATGCAAATATGTATGCTTTTGCGTTTTGCCGTCGTCATTTCCATATTGGCATGTAAAAATAATTATGATATGAGTATAATTTTGTATGAATGCTTGCATAGTACTATTTGCAGTTAATTTGGACTTGAATATTTAATAATTTTATTTGATTTTAATATTTGATTACTAATAAATATTTTTGTATTATGTTTCTTAGTAATAGAAACTAGTAATAACCCGCGATAATCGGGGGACTCCGTTATTTAAAATGAAAAAAAGTAAACAATTTTTTTTTTTATAAAAACTCAATTTATTCAAGTACTTCATGGAAAACTACATTCGTAGTGGTTTTATTTTGGTCGTAAGTCTTAACTTTGATATCTTGAGAAGATCGTACTCGACTCAATGCGACATACAGCTGGCCATGCGTAAAATAATCCTACTTGAGGAAAACACCAACTCTTGCTAGAGTCTGCTCTTGAGATTTGTTTATTGTTATTGCGAATGCTATAATTATTGGAAATTGGCGACGCTTTAAAATAAAAGGAAGTGTTGATTCACTGGGCTGTAAATTTATACGGGGCAATAAAATTTGTTTCCCTTGTGATTCACCGGTTAAAATTTCGACCTCCAAACAATTACAATGTAGTGCTTTTACTATCAAGCGAGTCCCATTGACCAACCCTTCATATGTATTAAGATTGCGGATTAACATCCAACCTTAAGCCTTAACTCATGAGGCGCTACTCCACTGAAATTAAGGGAGTTCAGAAATTCTGTAGGGAATCTGACATGCTCTTGAGGATCTTCAGAAACGACAGTATCCACGCTATAATATACCCTTTCTTCACCGGGCAACATATTTACTATTTCGCTATTTATTATCGTACAGTGATCACTTTTTGGACACGAAATTGCCCGATCCTTCAAATGGTTTTGACTAATAACACCAGACTGAGGCTGAAATACCCAATCCACTAAATTTTCATTTAGCAAAATTATCTCTTCTGGTATACTGATTTTCGACTCTGGAGAGAGCTCTCGACCTTCTCCAACACGCAAAAGAAAACTGTTGTATAAGGATTCTTTAGAACGCATATTCGTTGAGAGTTAGAGACACCTAAAAAATTTCCAAAGTGAGCACCGTTTCAAACAATTACCAACTATAGCGGCGCGTGAGCTATTGGGTACCACAGGAAGAACTTGCCTGAAATCACCACCTAATAAAATAACCTTTCCGCCAAAAGGTATTTCATTTTGGTGAATATCACGTAAAAATCGATCTAAGCATAGTAATGCAGTCCCAGGAACCATGCTAGCTTCGTCCCATATTATTGCTGTAGAACATTTGATTGCTATTCCGAGGGTGCTATCTGGCTTAATTAAAGAAACAGAAGATTCAGTCAAAGGTATTTGAAATTTGATTATATTATGTGCCGTTCTTCCGTCAGGAAGCAAAATAGAGGCAATCCCTGTCCAAGCCACGGATATCACCTTCTGTCTGAGGCTACGAATATGGTGAATAATACTCTTATAAAAAAAAGTTTTGCCAGAGCCGTTGAAACATATGCTTCTGCTTAAAAACCCGGGCTATCAGTTCTGGACGCATTTCCGGTCCCTGGTATCTCTCAATATTCTGAATGACTTCTGGCCATTTTGGGTTGCATGTAAAAGTTATGAAAAGCGACGGTTTTCCATATTTTCTAACCATAGCCATAGCATCCTGGTAATGCATGTTCTTATTTCGAGGAGAGCCAACAAAACTTGAAGGAAGTACAACTATACGACCAGGACGAACACTTTCCATATTTGTACCACGCATTAAGTAGTCATGCAAACCAGCATATGTTTCAACACGTAGCTCTTTCTGATGAGTTCGCAGAAATGCCAGACGTGCTCCTTCAATTCTGACATATTGGTCAACTAAATACTGTTGCCAAAGTTTACCTGACACATGAAGCAAGCTGAAACCTTCTCTTATCGCCATACGGTAAGCAACAAACTGCAGTTGGGTTAATTTAAATCTACATTCCGTTCGATGACCCTGTTCATGCAGAAGAGTTTCATCATATCCTGACTCGCCATAAGGAAACAAAAGCGGATATACTAATGGATCACACAACCTATGTAGCGTTGAGACAAATAATAAATTCTGCATATCAGATTTCCGTGAAAATATTCGCAAATTTCGATTTCCAGGTGGTTCACCATCCTCTGTTGTGAAAACGGCCGCAATTTCTGAGCAGTTTGGCAAATTATAACGACGATCAGCGCTGTTAAAAAGTAGCATGCTAATTCGGCGAGCATTGCGATTTTCTACGGAGTTTAGGGCAGCTTTGAAATAACTTGCCATAGATCCTGCATGACTACGGCTCTAATAAAACAGGTCAATTCATATACATACATACATACATTAACAATTAAAAATTCCTTTTTATCTATAACATTTACCTCTTCTCTTCGACCTGTTAAACTCCTTTTTCGTCTAATTCGCCTTTGGTTTGGCATTTTATTTTTAATAATTAATCTGAATCTGAACTGAAATTCGATGTAGTATGTATGTATTCGCTGGTAATAGCCGCCTTGACTTTTGGAAGAAAACTGAACTGACTCAAAGCTTACCTAACGCAATAACACTTCTAATCAAAATAACGCCGACAACAATATTTCTGTTAGATTTTGCACTTGCGTCTTCGCCCATACATATGTATATACATACATACATATGTTTGTAAGTATGTATGTGTGAATATAAAACAAAGTAGAGTGCGCATGTCAAAGCGAAGTGCTCCTTAGCTCGTACATACATATTCGTGCAACATAGAAGAGAGCGCATGTCAAATCGTAGATAGCGTCTTAGCGCATGCATATGTATGTATGTACCAGTGCACATGCCAAAGCAAACATTTGTAATTTGTAATATGCGTCATTCTCTTATTGTCATAGATAACTTGATTAGAATCTCTTTTCTTGCTCTCTCGCTTGCAGCTGATCCGTTTTCTGAGCTGGCAACAAAACACAATCAGGGTGCCGTCAACCAGCAGTTAGTGAAAAAGGCGGGATGCCAGAAAAGCAGCGCTATAATTACTTGACGAAATTAGTGTGAAATGAAACTGTGCGAACATATTTTGGCAAAATAAATGTTTATGTAAATTAATTAATGATTTTGCATTTTAGCATTTACATATATATATGTATGTATGCATTTTCAAAGTGTTTAATTTAGTGTTTTGTATAATTTATTAAATACCCAAGTTAATATTTTTCAGCAGTGGCATCATTGGCAAATGTTATAAAAAATGCGGGTTTTGACAGCTCTCTTTCGAACCAAAGAGTCTCGTATCAAATTATCTATGCTTATTGTCATTTTGCTACCGAGCAGACAACATTGTTGTTGTTAGATTTCGCACTTGCGCCTTTGCGTATGTGGGTATGTGTGTAACGAAAGCAAATGACAGAAACATTTTTAATTATTAATTCTCTTACATATATGCTCTTTTCTGTAGAAGCGCTGCTTATATTAGCTTAATGTTAATTTGCTTTAAACGCAAATATATCAAAAGTGGTTCAATGAATTTAAAATTTGTAAAATTTGTATTATTTGTCTATGTACGTTTTGTAGATCTCTGGAAATAAGCGCCTTGTCTTAGAATAATATATAGATTGTTGTAAATTTTGCATTTATCGCCTTCAAACACTACTTTGTTTCCATTTTTCGTCATTTGTCGTACCGATAACAAATTTGCACATAACTCCGGCACATACTCAACGTTTTTTACAACAGCGTTTGCCTTTATTAATACGTTTTTATTAGCTTCACCTGTATGTATGTATGTAACTTTTTTAAGTGATACTGAAACGTAGAATATTTGAGCGACACTGTGGGAAGGCGTATGTATGTATGTATGTATATATGTATGTATGTCTGTATGTATGTATGTATGCAACTTTTTTAAGTGGTACTGAAACGTAGAAGTTTAACCAGCTCACCAAAAATATGCAACATCTATATAAAACTAGTTTTGGCGACATTTGAGTAGCATATGTACATACATACTGAAATATACATATGTATATCCTTAAAGAAAGTATACTTTATATATGTAGATATACTTATGTATATAAGTATAACCGCGCTCCAGAAGAAATAATATCAAATAATGCAAAACATGTGACTTTAGGTAATAAAAAAATTAATATAATATATAATAATAAAATTATTTATTAATATTAAAATTTTTGTAGTAAAAAAAATTCAGATACTAGTTTTCAAAATGCCTCCGAGCAGCAACCGTGGTAGAAAAGTCCTTTTTTTAACTTTGGCTGTCACGTCGATGTGAGCTTTTTAAAAATTGTCACCGAATCTAAAGGCGGAGAATACGATTTAAGTTATATTCGTTTATATTTCACAATATTGGTAAATCTCATAGAAGAAAAAATAGATTCTATCAATATAAAATAAGAATTCATAAAAATTTTAAATACACAAAGAAATATTCTACCTACCCCTTACTTGAACCCCTCTACCTGAAAAAATGGAGCTTACCTCCATCCGGGTCGACCACTTGAATTATAAGTTCTAGTCAAGAACACTAGAAATGGATTAACCCAAGTTTGTACCGTTACTTTTTTGGTTCCCGCGGGACATTATAAATATAATAAATATCAGGAATATATTAGGTATACAATCAAACGAAAAAAACAGTCCAAGTGTACGGTTGTGACAATTTAAAATTATAAGCGAAATATATTTACATAGATTTTCAAAAAGTCTGTGCGTCGTATAGTATATTTGATTAAAATCTTTTCATTATAAACCAATAAATTAATTTTATTTAACGAATTGTTTACACAAAAAACAACAAATCTCAGTGAAAGAATGGAAAGATCGTCAGAACACTTAAGCGAATTAGAGAAAATAAAAGAGAAAAGAAGGCTCTGTATGAGAAGTTATAGAGCTAAGCAATCGAAGGAAGGCAGAGAGACTCGCTTAAAGCAAATGCGTCAGCATGCAGCAGAAAGCCGAGCCTCAGAACCAGAGGAAGTCAGAAAGGATCGTTTGCAGCAAATGCGTCAGCATGCAGCGGAAAGCCGAGTCTCAGAATCAGAACAAGGCGGAGAGGCTCGTTTGCAGCAAATGCGTCAGCATGCAGCGGAAAGCCGAGTCTCAGAATCAGAACAAGCCAGAGAGGCTCGTTTGATGCAAATGCAGAAACAAAATGAAGAGGTCCGAAGGTTACGTAAAGCCAGTATAACGAGCTTTAGGCAGGCAATTAACTCGTTTTGCGATGCGATATGTGAAGTTTGTACTAAACGATGCTATGAACATCAAATTTTTAAGTGGATTGTACGAGTAGATGCTGTAGCAAACACATATTTGCCTAATGAGTTAAAGCAAACAAATTTTTGGTTGTTTGCAATCGTTGCAAAACCCATTTGAATTCAATGAAAAATATTCCACCATCTGAATCTTATTGGAACAATCTAGATCCAGGCTTTATTCCAGACGTGATTTCGGAATTATCTCAAGCCGAGCAAAGGCTGATTTCACGTATTATTCCATTTGTTAAAATTATAAAATTAAGCGGTGTATTTGGGCAATATAGTTTTCGCGGTCAAGGAGTATTTTTTGCTCAGGATGTTTTCGAAGTTACTGAAAAACTTCCGAACATGTTACCAAGAACCACTAACAGGGATAATGGGATGCCCAACTTATTCCAGCGTGAGAGCGCC
The DNA here is from genome assembly GCF_024586455.1 of Bactrocera neohumeralis. Lineage (NCBI taxonomy): Eukaryota > Metazoa > Arthropoda > Insecta > Diptera > Tephritidae > Bactrocera > Bactrocera neohumeralis. Next base: position 18,770,302 of record NW_026089622.1, read on the forward strand.
TCAAAATAAGCGTTTTTTATAACATTTTCCATTGTGGCCACATCGAACAAAATAAGAATTTTTGGGCATTTAAATTAAAACGCGCAACGTTTATTACGATTGCAAATTATTATATATTGGACTTTTAATATATGGCGAAACCACTTAAATCCTTTTTTATGATTTTATGATATATTAAAACAACTGACTTTCGATCTTTCAATACTTAATAAGGTGAATTAAGCCTGTTAGTTGTCAATTAATGAATGTTTTTAATCATTTGTAATAGAAAATGATTTCTATTATGCATCAAATTACAAAACGTTTCATGAAATATATTTAAATTTCGCATTTTCTTTGATTTTCATTGTTTTAAATTTTTAATAGCGATCTTGAACAGCGGCAACAAATTCCTCCGTTTACATATTTTTTGGTAAGATTTCAATCTGGCCATCGCTCGTTTCCAATTGCTAAACGTCAAAACCTCCCCAATCCAGTCAACTGTCAAAGTTTAGGTGGTTTTGACGTTTAGCAATTGTTCTCTCACTTCCAGTGAGAGAGGAGTTGGGCATCCCATTATTCCTGACCACTAATAATGCTGGAATAGTTGTCATTACTGAATTTTTGGAAAATATTAATGTAACGCGACAGTTTTCAGTATCTAGGCAAAAGGTATATGATGCACTACATTGGTTGGTCGCTAACAATCCCTTTTATAAAGACGTCACTATCGATCAAAACGTCATAATGAATGAAGAGGATATTATTAGAGTAGAAAAAGCTCAACTAGAGGTTATGAATGAAATTAATGATGAACTTAACAATAACACTAGTGCTTACACAAGAATATGTGATTTTTCGATAATTGTGCGTGCTTCATGGCACCAAGAAAACGAGCTCATATTCACATCAGGATTTGCAGATGTACAATGCTGTGCGATGGCATTGTCTAACATCCTAAGAGCCAGTATTCTTGCACCACAACAGTGGTTTACAAACACCCTCAACCTGAATTTGATAACGGGTGACCAAATCTACAGCAATATAAGATTTCAAACGGAGCGAAATTTAATGGCCTATCGTATTTAAGACGATGGATACCTACTGGTGCGAAATTTCCACGCAATAAAAGATGTTTTAGTCGCATTCGGCAAACGGTTTCAGATCACTTTTGCCGATGAACCAAGCATATATGGAAGCTTGAGCGACAAGAATAATGAAACAAACTTCGGACGCACCCTTCGTCAAGGGTTGGAAGATCTTTTCATGGAACATAGCGCCGGCATAATAATAACGGATGGACAATCATTCGGAGTGATGTACTATGATAACAAATATTACTTCACTAACTCACATTCTTGTGGTCAAAAGGGATCTAGAGCAAAGGACAACAATGGAAAAGCCTGCATTATCGAATGCGACAATTTAGACGAGTTTGTGAGGATTTGTAAACGTACAACAGGCAGCAAAAATGTGCAGTATACTCTTGATTACGTTGATGTTGTATATGAAACAGATGAGCCTGATGAGATAGAAATACAGCAGAGTATTGAGATAGTAACGTCTGCGTCTGAAATGATTACTTCTCAACATGAACTACCTAATCATTTAATTCCACTGCAGACATCTTTGAACGAAACCTTAACGAAATTAACCGCAAAACGAAAGACAACATCGTTAATATCGGACATGAACTGAAAGCAGAAGAATTTGCTTGGTACTTCTTGTTTCCTTACGGAAAAAACGGGTTCAAAGAACAAAGGCCTGTAAATATTACAGCGTTAGACTACTTTCAGTTTAGAACTTTGGGAAGTGACACAAGATTTCAACGTAACGACTATCTATTTTATGCCTTTTCCTTCTTTGAATATTATAGAATCAAAAGCACTATATCTGCATGCGGCAAAAAAATTGTTAATCAAGAAGGAGCAATAGAAGATGTCCATATTTATGTAAAAAATTTGAGAGGTTCGTCAGCTTATTGAAGATCAGCTCTCAATGAACTATTAGTTCAAAGCAGATGTTTGGGACCTCCAACATACTTTGTAACATTTAGCTCAAATGATCGCAACTGGCTAGACCAACGAAAGGCGAAAGGCGAAAATCATCCCGAGTTTGACTCAGAAGAAGGGAAACTTCTTCTGGATCGTAGTTGTTGCTGTAGAATCCCTCCAGAAGAAGAAGACCCAGAGCTTCATGAATTAGTTAAAAAATGTCAAATTCATCGGCACACACAAACTTGTTCAAAAAATAATCTTTATATACATATATAAGTCTTCTGACCGTGTGTTTGGACCGATTTTGATGAAATTTTTTGTGTGTGTTCAAGGAGATTCGAGAATGGTTTATATTCACAATTTGGTCCACTGGAAAATGTTTTTTAATTAATTTTTCATTTTTAATCAATTGTTAATTTCGGAATGTTTGACCGATAGATTGCGCTACCATCGCAGTATCCAATATACAAACCTTAAATTGGCGTAAATGTGCAATAAACAAAACGATGCCTGTGGCAACCTAATTTAAATATACGAGCCTTCTGGCAACATTTTTTGATGTAAGAAAATCGAACAGAACTATTTTAAGCATTCTGATGAAATAAAGAAACAGAAAAGAAGCCAAATATTTCATTAAGCGTTTTTCTTGGAAATTAAGATAATAAAGAGGAAAAACACAGAAGTGTGGACTCGAGCACCACATAATTGGTGACCCCAACTTGTATACATCAACTACAATCAGCATATTCTTGCATCGCGATGCCACTACTGAATTCACCTAACAAAGATGAAGGCACACCGAAATCGGACGCAACCTGGTCAGCACAGCAAACACAGGCAGAAGCAGGCACTAGAGAAGGGGGCCAACACAACGCGATAGAAGCAGTCGGTGTCATTAGACTACCCCAGTTTTTGCCATCGGACCCAGACCTGTGGTTCACGCAAATAGACGGCTTGTTGCACATAAATCGTATCACATCTGATGTCTCAAAATATTACACCGTAATTACGGCACTTGATGCAGAAACCCTACGCCAAGTTTCAGATGTTGCAAGAAACCCACCGGACACGGGCAAGTATGACAAATTGAAGAAGGAACTAATTGCTCGTTTCAGTGAGTCCAAGGAGAAGCAGCTGATGAAACTTCTAACAGGAATAGAACTTTTCAATAAGAAACCCAGTCAATTGTTGAGGGAAATGCGTGATCTGGCCGGCAATAACGTCTCTAAGGAAGCTCTGTCAACATTGTGGTTGCAGCGAATGCCCAACAACGTTCGTTGCATATTGTCGGCGTGCAAGTCTACAGACTTGGAAAATCTCGCCGAGGTAGCCGATCGAATCGTAGATAATTCATCCTCATACATAGTCGCATCTACAACCATTCCGCAAGACAACGAAGCCAATTGTTCAGCTCTAAACATATACAAGCAAAACACCTTTGAAGCACGACTATTGGCGTTGGAAACCTCCTTTAACCAAATTATTCAAAAACTAAGCGAAATATCAGTCAACATGGCTGCAACAATGAACCAATGCCGTAGTTCAAGCGCTGAACGCGGCGGCGAACGAAGCAGAAGTCGACTACGTGAAAACGCAAAAGTATGTTACTACCATATTCGATTTGGTGCAGCATCGAGGAAATGTCAAGCGCCATGCGAATTCAACAAACCTACCGAAGGCACGCAGGGAAACTAATCCCGCTGCCGTCTATCGATGCAACTGATGGCAGCGTAGAACAAGACATCAGCATCAAAGAACGAAGACTGCACATTTTTGATAGCAAAAACAATCTTAACTTTTTAATTGACTCCGGTTCTGTCAGCTCGATTGTACCACTGAACATCATTCATAAACACTCAACACTTACTCCTGATAGCCTTCAGCTTTTTGCAGCAAATGGCTCAACCATTCAAACTTTTGGTACCAGAAATCTGTCACTAAGCTTGGGCTTACGGAGGAGTTTCACATGGAACTTTGTAATAGCGAACGTAAAATCACCTATCATAGGAGCAGACTTTCTGGTACACTTTGGCCTTCTGATAGACCTCAGAGCAAAGTGTCTGGTTGATTCACAAACAACCCTTACCACAAAAGGAACAGTTCGGCAGGCTGAAATGCACAGCATATCAACAATAAGCCCCTCATCTAAATTTCAAGACCTCATTAAGCAGCATGTTGAGTTGACAACGCCTAATATTTACTCCTTACCAACATCAATGGACGTCAATCACCAAATTGTAACAGATTGCCGACCTATTGCAGAGCCACTTCGCCGTTACTCCGGAGAAAAACTAAATGTCATCAAAAGCGAATTCAATGAACTGTTGCAACTAGGTATAATTCGTACATCAAGCAGTCCATGGGCAAGCCCAGTTCACTTAGTGAAAAAGAAAACTGGGGGATGGCGAGCCTGCGGTGACTATCGCTCCCTAAACGCCCACACGCAACCAGATAGCTATCCGATACCGCACCTCGATAGCATAGTCGACTGCTTACATGGTAAAGCAGTTTTTTCCAAAATTGATATAAAAAAAGCTTATTACAATATACGCATGTGTGAAAAAGATATAGCGAAAACAGCAGTGCGTACGCCAATCGGACTTTTTGAGTTTGTCGTTATGCCATTTGGGCTAAATAATGCCACTCAAACGTTCCAAAGATACATAGACATCACATTCAGAAATATCGACTTTGTTTTCTGTTACCTAGATGATATTCTCATATTTTCAGAAAATGAAAAAGAACATCACAAGCATGTCCAGTTGGTGCTGCAGAAACTTAAAGAGGCAAAACTATGTATCAACTTATCCAAGTGTGAGTTTTGCGTTAGCGAGCTAAACTTCCTAGGATACCACATCTCAGCGGAAGGTATACAGCCACCGAAAGAAAGGGTAGAAGCAATCTGTCAATATCCAAAGCCGAATACAATTGTTGAACTCCGCCGGTTTCTAGGAATGGAAAATTTCTACAGGAAACATATTCCTAACGCCGCACAAATTCAAGCACCGCTACACAACCTTTTCAAAGACTCAACCTTTTCAAAGACTCAAAAAAAAATGACAAACGAAAAATCGATTGGGATGCAGAGCTTGAAAAAGCATTCAGCGACTGCAGAGCCAGTTTGGCTACACAAACATTGTTAAATTTTCCGGTACCAAATGCGCCGTTTGCATTAACAACAGATGCGTCGGAGACTGCAGCTGGAGCACACCTGGAACAACAAGTGAATGGGGAATGGAAGCCAATCGCATTCTTCTCAACCAAACTAAAAAATGCGCAAAAGAATTACTCTGCGTATGACCGTGAGCTTTTGGCAATATACTTAGCCATTAAACATTTTCGTCCAATACTTGATGGTCGCAAATTCGTCATTCGCACCGATCATAAGCCTTTAACGTATGCATTCCGTCAAAAAGCAGACAAAGCGTCACCACGGCAGGTAAGGCATTTAAATTATATTGCACAATTTTCAACGCAAATCGTTTTTCTGTCTGGTAAAAATAATGAGGTAGCAGACGCACTCTCCAGAGTATGCCAAATTGATATGCCCATAGTAGTCACAATGGATGAAATAGAAGAAGAACAGCAGAGAGATTCAGAGTTACAACAAATTGTCATAAACAATAACACTAGTTTAAATTTACAGAAGCTAAAACTTCCATCTGGCAATACAATATACTGCGATACATCAAATGCAATGGTTCGGCCGTACGTTCCAGTTAAGCTTCGTAACAAAATATTTCAACACATTCACAATTTCTCACACCCTGGTACAAGATCAACTTTAAAACAAATTAGAAGCAAATACATTTGGATGTCAATGAACAAGGACGTAATAGAAATGGTTCGCTCTTGTATCAGTTGCCAACGATCAAAAATACAAAAGCACAATCATCTAGCGCCTAAGCCGTTCAAACAAACTGATCAACGTTTCGACCATGTCCACCTTGATATTATCATTCTTCCAGAGCATGAGGGATACAGATATTGTTTAACCATGATTGACAGATTCACACGTTGGCCCGAACTAGTTCCGTTAAAAGATATTTCGGCCAACACGATAACGACAAGCTTTTATTCAGCATGGATCTCACGTTTCGGTTCCCCGAAGACCATAACAATAGATCAGGGCTCCCAGTTTGAGTCCGCAATATTCCAAGCATTGACAAAAATGGTTGGCGCACACAAGATACGTACATCAGCTTACCATCCGGCGTCCAACGGCATGATTGAGAGATGGCATCGTACGCTAAAAGCTTCACTCATGTGCAATCGACAAACTCCATGGCCACTTCTCCTTCCAACAGTGATGTTAGGACTGCGCTGTTCCCATAAAGAAGACATTGGAGCATCCCCAGCAGAAATGCTGTATGGCACTAATCTTCGTTTACCCGGCGAATTTTTTGATAACGGGGATGGATCGTATAATCCACAGGAGTTCATATCCAAGTTTCGTGAGTACATACAGCAGCTAAAACCAAGTTCACCGGTACACCACAATTCAACACGATTTTTCATCAATAAAAATCTACAAGATTGTAGTCATGTGTTCATCCGCTCGGATCATGTGAGAAAACCACTAGAGCCTCCTTACACGGGTCCGTTCGAAGTTGTGGAACGCATTTCAGACAGACTCTATGCAATTAAAATTAAAAACGCAATACACAACATATCTGTGGAAAGATTAAAACCAGCATTCTTTCCCAGAAGTGACGAGTTACCAAATACACCGCTGCGAACCTATAAAAAAAGAAATGTAACATTTGCAGACAATTCTAAATCGTGATTTAATCACTGGGAAGGGAGTAGCTGTGGCAACCTAATTTAAATATACGAGCCTTCTGGCAACATTTTTTGATGTAAGAAAATCGAACAGAACTATTTTAAGCATTCTGATGAAATAAAGAAACAGAAAAGAAGCCAAATATTTCGTTAAGCGTTTTTCTTGGAAATTAAGATAATAAAGAGGAAAAACACAGAAGTGTGGACTCGAGCACCACATGCCAAAGTAAAAGGCGACATCTATAGACAAGTTTTCATAACGTGGACAGAGTTGTTCGTTCTTAAGTAATAAATTGGGTGATTCAATACATCTATGGGTAGCTATAACATTTTTTTCATACCTGCTACATGTTGGAGGGGGTATCTTGACAGGCAATTTAAAATTGCCATAGATCTGGCATAAAAAAATAGCGGCATAACTGAGGTGTTGATAAAAAGGTCTATTAAAGTTTGAGATATACAGAAATATTTTCGAAGCATTGCAAGACTGATGCCATAACGTTGCCAGCCGATTTTTTGTCTTTCCACGCTTGAGAACCGTTTCTTAATATGCAGTCCACCAGGCTGACAATCGATTGGACTCGATTGATTTCACTGATGCACAGCCCAAATTCAATAGTATTTTTACCCCAAAAACCAATTCTTTCTTAACGCACGAAATGCTTTTTGATTCATTTTTGTTGCTTCACCAAAAATGCGATTATTTCTTAACTAATACTTATAATCTAACTAATAGAAATCATATAGATGGTATTAGTAGTACTACCTATGTATCAGCCACAGTAAAACATGGGCGGGTCCTCTAGTACTTCTATAAGATGCCGATTCAACTTTCCACGCCAAGAATGTGACGATACATGAATTGTGTCACATTCTTCAGATGATTTTCTTCGTAACGGAGGTAGAATTTGTTTACTTAAGCGTCGAAAGGAAGATGCTTGGGTAAATATTACCACCCAGAGTTGCTAAGACTGTGGGCAGGCAACATGGATATTCAGCCATGCTGATCAAACGAAGCGATAGCGTACTACATACATATATAGCAAAGTACCTATCGAAAGCAGAACCTGCAGGTATAGATTCTGGAATTGCACAGGCAATACAGCAAATTCAACGCGAAGAAACTGATATTTTACGCAAACTGTTCAGCATATGTATGAAGATTCTTCATGAACGACAAGTATCAGCTGCAGAATGTGCATATGTGTCCCATTATGGGACAGTTCTCGAAGCTGCATTTTTCTGAACACAAGAAATGCAGAACAGCGTTACGAAGTATTGCAATTCGACAGAAACGGGCACGCAACTGGTTATTATAGTAATATCTTTGAAAGATATCAAAAACGTCCATTACAATCTCCCGATTACGATTTTGCAAACAAGAGCCTTACAGAGTTTGCAATGTTGTTTGAACCATTATATCCGAAAAAAGTAAGCGAAACTGAGGAAAGTGTTGATCACGACGCGTATGAAGAATTTTGTAACACACGTCGTCCACTCATTACGCTATTAGATAAGAGCAAAATGGTTATGAGAAAGGTTCCCGCAGTTGTTACGGTGCCATATTTTATAGCAACATCAGATCCCGACAACTTTTTCTATAGCTTACTTCTTCAATATATGCCTTATCGTTTGGAAACTGAATTACTTGAAGGTTTCGATAATGCAAAAGAGGCGTTTTTACATCGAGAGAATCGTTTGAAGGAAATGAGCAAGTATATGCGCCAATTTCGAGAGCGTGACCAACAGCTTGAAAATGCATTCAATCAGATACATGCATTTGAAATTTTAGAACAGCCAGAGATTATAAATCCTGAAGTTATAGAAGAAGAGTTACCGGACACAGAAATGAGCAATGATCCATTTCAAAGAGCACAGCACGCTATGAATATTGATCAAAAACAATTGTTTACTGTCATTACAGAGAGTATTAAAAATAAACTTAATGGTGATATTAAACGAGAGAAAGTTTTCGTCACAGTTGGAGCAGGCACCGGAAAAACTTGTCTCTTTAATGTATTGAAAAACCAAGCTAACCGATGTTATGGAAAATTGGTCGTGAAAGTTGGTGCTCTTACTGGAGTTGCAGCACGTTTGGTCGGAGGTTCTACACTACACAGCCTGTTAAAACTACCAGTACAAAAAGATGGCATCATCATTAACATGCCACTTCTTAAAGGAAATTATTTAAGAGGGATGCGCCAGTTATGACAAAACGTAGAGTTTCTGTTCATAGACGAAATTTCTATGGTGCCATATGAAATGCTTTGCATGATCGACTCTCGTTTGCGCCAACTAAAGAGACAGGACGCTTGTTTTGGAGGTATAAATGAATTACTCTTTGGTGATTTAATGCAGTTACCACCTGTCCGAGGACATTAAGTATTTCAACAGCCAGAACATATGAAACCCGCTACACATTTGTGGCGACAATTCCGCCTGGTTGAACTCCAACAAAACATGCGTCAACAAGAACATACGACATTTATAGATGTGCTTAATGCTTTAAGAGTTGGAAAGTTGACGTCGAAGCATCTTGAAGTTCTTCTTGAAAAAGTGTCAACAGATACCACTGAAGAATTCTCGATTGAGAAAGCATTAAGGATTTACCCTGCTAACGACCAAGTTGTTATACATAATGAAAAAGTTCTGCAGAGCTTTCAAGATAAAGGGACTGTTATTTATACGATTAAAGCACAAGCCCAACTCATTGACGCTATACGAATTTTAGGAAATAAGGACTTAAATACTGTAATACCGAATGATATCAATTAAACAGGAGGTCAGATATAGGGTTAAGTATACCAAATTGATCAGGGTGACGAGTAGAGTTGAAATCCGGATGTCTGTCTGTCCGTCCGTCCGTCCGTGCAAGCTGTAACTTGAGATATCATGATGAAACTTGCTACACGTATTTCTTGGCCCCATAAGAAGGTTAAGTTCGAAGATGGGCAAAATCGGACCTCTGCCACGCCCACAAAATGGCGAAAACCGAAAAACCTATAAAGTGTCATAACTAAGCCATAAATAAAGATATTATAGTGAAATTTTGCACGAAGGATCGCATTAGGGAGGGGCATATTTGGACGTAATTTTTTTGGAAAAGTGGGCGTGGCCCCGCCCTCTACTAAGTTTTTTGTACGTATCTCGGAAACTACTATAGGTATGTCAACCAAACTCTACAGAGTCGTTTTCTTCAGGCATTTCCATATACAGTTCAAAAATGGAAGAAATCGGATAATAATCACGCCCACCTCCCATACAAAGGTTATGTTGAAAATCACTAAAAGTGCGTTAACGGACTAACAAAAAACGTCAGAAACACTAAATTTTATGGAAGAAATGGTAGAAGGAAGCTGCACCCAGGCTTTTTTTAAAAATTGAAAATGGGCGTGGCGTCGCCCACTTATGGACCAAAAACCATATCTCAGGAACTACTCGACCGATTTCAATATACTATTTTCTCAACACCCTGATGACATGTACGAAACATGGGTGAAATCGGTTCACAACCACGCCTTCTTCCAATATAATGCTATTTTGAATTCCATCTGATGCCTTCTCTGTATAATATATACATTAGGAACCAATGATGATAGCGGAATAAAATTTTACACAAATACGGTATTTGAAAAATATGAAAATGACGGATAATGAAATCTCGATTATCACTTTATCATACGAGAGTATAAAATGTTCGGTGACACCCGAACTTAGCTCTTCCTTACTTGTTTAACTGCATTTTTTTTACCCCAATTTACAAACAAACAAAATGATAAGTAGCAGGTTCAACATTATGGCGAGGGTTGAAATTTTTCGAACTAAAGAAGTTATGCGTCAAGCTAATCAAAGTTTTGCAACAATATTAACAAAAATTGGTAATGGACAGTTGTTAGACCAGGAAGAGCTAGATTTAAATGAATCACGGATTTACTCCGAAGAAGAAGCTGAGAGACTTTGTCCAGACGGTATACAATTGCTTTTTGATAATCATTCAGTTTGCTAAATACAACAAAAAAATTTTGAATTCTATAGACGAAAAAGTGAATTCAGAGGCAACAGATATATATATGTATATTGGATGTAAAAATGTTGAACAGCAAACTTCTATGCGTCAAAAATTACATAAAATGTCAACTATTGATACAGGAGGTTTGCCATATCAAATTACGTTGGTTTTGAACAGACCATACATGATAACAACTAACATCGATGTATCAGATGGATTAGCAGTGGGAAAATTAATTTTCATTGAATATAATGACAAAGGAGAAAAATCTAAAAAATAATCTTCATCCACTGGCAGTACCAATAGATCGCAGAACATCATCTATACCACTATTACCTAATAAAACCGTTATTGTAAAACGTAATCATTTCCCATTAGTTCCTGCATGTGCAATGACGATTCACAAGGCCCAGGGAGCTACTTTTGGTGAGATTGTATATGAATATGATAAATCACACGCTCAACAACTCCTGTACGTCGCATTATCACCAGTTACATCAATAAACGGTTTATATCTCGTTTCAAAAAAAAAAAATGATAACAAATTTTACCATGGCCGAAGAGCGTCAGTATCTACAATTGATCTACAACATGAATTTCGAAGGCTGAACTTAAATCGCCTTAAGACAGTTGGAAATGTTTTATATGATTTCTTAAATAAAAGAAAAGGTTTACCTTTAACTGTCAAAGCTTACGAGCTCATGTACAAAATCTGCAATATGACAATATAGTGTCGTCGTAAAATTTTTTAATTATTTCGGAGACATGGATGAATAATGAAGATATTGTAGACATTCCAAATCTTAATATTGTTGTTAATTACAAAAGACCACGTACGAGGGCAGGCGGAGTAGCAATTTATCACAAAGTAAATGATGGAGCCCATGTTGTTACGCCACAAATGGATCTCAATGCACAACAGCTGGAATCATTGTCTGTTCAGATTTCGAAAGTTGGAGAAATACGTGCCTGTGAAATCAGATATGACCAGGGAGATTTAGTTCTGATTGTAGCAATTTACATCTCTCCCAACCAATCAATAAAATCAGTTATTGAATTTATACATGAAAATTTGATCAAATATACTCCAGAGGTATCGCGAGTTCTCAAAAAGAATTGTGATAAAATTCCGATGATTTTAAGTGGGGATTTTAACATAAATTTTGCATCAGATACAGCGCTTCCTTTGATTGAGTTTCTCGATACAACATTTAATTTAAAAAGTGTAACAGTCGCACTCAATCAACTACGAGATCAAAGACGGTAACAGATGCAGTACTCCAAAGATATGTCAATCAAATTGAAACTAAAATATTTGTATCCTATTTTAGTTATCATAAGCCTCTTGTATCATTTGTGGAAACTGAAAATGTGGAACTTGAGCAATAGATTATGCAACATATGTTAAAGAAAATATAAAATATCTTTTAAAATTAATCAAAATACTTTCATTTTTAAACAATTAAACTTTGTAATTATCCTACCCTTGTTATATATATTCATCTCATTCTTTTGTCGATTTACTGAAGTTTCACACACACACATTTTTTTGGTTTCGATCAGGAAATCCTTCATAGTTAAAGAGCAATTCCGGACCATATTGTATCATGTGGAGCATAATATTTTCTGAAGCCAGAAGTTTCTAAGTCTATTCTCTCTACTTCCTACCTCGTCATCGTGACCGTATTTCAAAACATATTTTCGTAAGCATCCGTCTCCAATCAGGAATATCGTCAGCTATTAATACGTTTTGTCGTGTTATCTCTCCACCCAGGAATCTACTATTAAGATTAGTTTGTACGTCCACCTTGCTTTTTCTGCCATGTTCCAGCGCTTCCGAACCCCTTAGATATATTTTTTTGCATTTCTTCGTTTCGCTCTGTTGTTGTAAGCAGTCTTCTAATGTCACTGGATTTTTCATAAACCCTTTTAAATTCTAATATCATTATGTCCGGCGGCATGATACTCGATTCTTCATGCAACATATTGCAGAATCTCCTAATAATCCTGAATCTATTTAGAAAGGTCTTGGTTTTCTGACGTTCTCTACATTGCTAGGCTCCATATGGGCGCCGCGTACATGCATTATTTCCGATAGGGCCGCTGTTATTCCTGTCACTTTTTCACATGTTGAAAGAGTTTTATTTCAGGAGATGTGCCAAAAACAGGGTATTCAGAAAATGGATGGAATTAACGCTAATTAGAGAAGGATGGCTAATGAAGTAAATAGCATCCTAGAAGAACAGATGGGAAGCATTAACGTAGTGTACCTTTGATACCCCAAATATGTCTAATTCTGACGATCAGACTTATATAGAGGGGAGTGTGATTAATATGGTTACGAGATCGAAATAGAATCGACAATTAATGGCTAAAAGTAACTAGACAGTGAATTTCGTAGAATGTTCGTGTGGCGAAGTTTTGTTAAAGATCTATTAACTTAACCAAGTCTCCTCATTTTGGTAAAGAACCGAGCCAGACGTTGAGAAAACGGTTGTTTGAATTAAAATTAAAAGAAAGTGTGTTGTCAGTAAATTGGGAATGTTAATTAACAATCGAGTGATCGCACAAGAGGTTTTAAGGTACTAGATGATTTATCGAGTAAATCCGTTACAGTACGCATCAAACTTAGAGTAGCAGCATTGCAAAATTTGTTTTTGCTTACACTATCACCCCTATTCTGTGCACTTGACAAATTATTAAAATATTGAAAATTAATTCATATATTTATCAAGTAAGAAATATTTTGGTACTCTGTGGCAATCTTGATAAAGGTAAAAGCTTCAGTTCGCAAAGCTTTTCCCCACACGTATGGTGAACAAAGTAATGTAAATAGAAACAGCTGACTTCTATTCAAATTAAATTTATTCGTTAAAATTGACTCTTCTGCAGCATAAGTTTTCAGGTGTTAATTATTGACAAAATAAAAAATAAAAAAAAAAAAAATAATAATGTATTTGATAGTAAACCAAAACACGATCGAGCACTCACGAGCAGCTCTAGGCATATTCTTTATATCACTGGATTTTTCAAGCACACCCAGAAATCGATACGGGGAAAAATTGCCCAAAAACGCCTCAACAGATGAAGGAATTATGGCAACAGCTGGCAGATGAACTAAATTCTTGTAAAGGACCAATACGAAGTGTTGCAAATAGAAATAGATAACATTTTAGTTTATGTTGATACATACATATATTTATTTATTTATTATATCGTGTTAATTTGTAGACGTTAGATTAGATTAGATTTATTGATGAGGAATGCACCGCGACCTTAAGTCTATTGTGCCCTCTCCTAAATCACAAGGACTCACTTAGCCCCAGCACATTGATGAAGTCCAATATTCTACCGGGTGCTAGTGAGTCGATGCAATCCCTATCCGGAAACATGGATAAGAGGGCCTTAATCCTGCGTCTACAGACTGCTGCGCAGTCGATCAGCAGGTGTTCCGGTGTTTCAGGCTCCATGTCGCAGAACCGGCAGTTAGTGCAATAAGATAGGCCCATGTTATACAAATGCCTATTTAGCTTGCAGTGGCCAGTATAAAATGCGACCAGTAGCCTAAGTTTATTCCTGGGGAGGTTAATTACAACTTTGAACCTGCACATGTTGTACCCTCCCATTAGCAACTTGGCATGCCGCATGCCGTGTGTTCGTTGCCAATGCTCTTTTCTGCCCACTCCCTCTTCTTTGCGGAGTAGCTCCTTTATAGTATGGGGACCCACCCTTGTAAAGGGTTCAGGACCTACCATTTTGGTGAAGGGTGCGGAGCGGGTGAGCTCATCTGCCAGTTCGTTACCGACTATTCCTTTGTGACCTGGCACCCAGATTAGGTGCACCTGGTTTCTTTCCGCAAGGCTGTTTGGCCATTTTCTGCACTCCTGCACCAGCAGCGATCTGATCTCATAGGAGGAGATCGCTTTTAGGGCTGCTTGACTATCGCTGAGTATGGCTATCCGCTCATTGCGATAGTTGCGATGGAGGTTTATCTCTATGCACCGACTTATGGCAAAGACTTCCGCCTGGAAAATGCTCGGAAACTCCCCCATAGGTATGGAGAGCTTGGTGCGTGGACCCGCGATCCCTGCACCAATTCCCTCCGACATTTTTGAGCCGTCGGTGTACCACCTCAATATACTGTTCCTCAGCAGTAGCTCAAGGGTGGAGTCGTTCCACTCATCCTTGCTTCCGAGGGTGACCTTAAACTTCTTAGTGAAGTTAACTGTTTTGGTAGTGCTGTTCTTCCGGAGGAGGGCGATTGGTATATTGCCACTTATCTTTTCCATCCTCTGGGACGAGATGCGCCGCCCCTCCTCCACCCGGTGTAGAGCTGCTACGGATGGTTGGCTTCCGGCTTTCCTCGTGTTGCCGCCCTTCATCCTTTTGGAGCTGGGGGGCTCCTGCGGCGTGAGCTGGCCGCTCTTCCGCTTCACTGTTTGGGCGTAAGTGTCCGTGAGCTCTGCCCTTCCGTCGCCACGCCTTGCGGTCAGGGTTGTGCTGACCGCGCCTCGGTTGCTAGTACCGTTCCCTTGCGTGCTAACTGACGCGGCCCTGTTGCGCTCCTTTTCTGGGGATACATTGCTCCCTTTCTTCCTTCCTCTGACCATAGCTTCTGCTGCCTCGGGAATCTTACCGTCCCGGAGGTAACGCAGGTACCACTTCATGCTGGCTCCACTCACACCCTTCCTGTGCGGGTCATCACACCCGCCGGGTTTTCCAGCTGCTGGGAGAGGGCGTTGCCCACCACTTCTGCGCCTTCTCCTCCTGCTACGACCACCATCGGTCTCTGCCCGATGCGACTCCACCGAGTCTGAACCGTTAGGCCTACTTAAGGGGGTCTTCGCGGCAGCAGGCACTTTCGCCAGGCGAGCGCCGCACATAGGTTTCTGCTAGTGCATACTGCGGCTAAAAATATAAGGAGTTGTCGCAGGACAATGACATTTGGTACATCATTGTTTTGGATTCCAATCAAGAAAAAAATGAAAAAATCAAAATCACGCCCCCGTTTTTACGCCCACCTCCCATATAAGGTGAAACTTAATTTTTGACCTACAGCACTGATTTTTGGTACATAGCATTTTTATGACATTATATATGTTGGTGTTAAATTTCAATAATATCCGCCCACTTTTACCCCCACCTCCCATACAAACTAAATTCTCTTTTATCAAGTCTCTTTTAGCAACTTTTTTACATCTTCGTGACATTCCAATTTTTTAAATTTTATTTTAGTACGAAATATGTTTATGTACGGACCCGAAGACATTAATAAGTGATGCATCACATCTTCGTTAGTGGATATGCGTCCAATACTTCTGGAATGATACATCCTATAGTTCCTGTAATCCTTGTTATATATATATTGCATACTTTTGGGCGGTAACTTGCCATTTTAGAGTATCTCATTGTTTTTTTCAAGGGGGGCAATTTGGGGCAGCTGAATTTTTTTTTATCGTTTAGCTGAGACTTCAGGCTTTAATTCGGCGTATGTATGTCGACAGCGGTAGACAGCGCTAAAAAGATGCACCACTTTGAATTTGAAGAACATTGAAATTTTGACGTCCAAGTTATGTAGTTCCACAATATTTTTTATGCATTATTTTTTTTAATGGATTTTGATGCAAAATTTTTCTTTGATACATATTATAAATGAAAAATAATAATAAAGTCGAATTTCAATAGTTGTTTTATTGTATCAATGATTTGACTTTGGAGTAAATTTTTTGCTAATTTTGATGTTCTCCACATTCACCAACTTTGGGCAGTTCTGAACAAAAAACTAATACAGATAGAATCCTAATACTTTGGGAAAATAATGTATAGATAGTTGGTAACAAACTGTGAAATTTTCATTCAAATCAGACAACATGCCATTTTTGAATTTCAGCCACGGAAATCCCAATGTGCGCCGCTGCATGAGGGCATGTCGTCATCATTCTCCCTCTCATGCTCCTCAAACAGGGCCCGCTAAGCTGGCGAGGGAGCAAGCTTCCGCTTAGCCCCTTGACCCTCCTTGCCTACGCTGCTTACTTGCTCTTTTTCATTGTCCGTGGCCGTTGTCCTGGGTCGTTGCCTTATTTTTGGGTTGTTTGTTGTGGTTGTGGTTTGTTTCTGGTTGCTCGTCTTGTTCTTATGACCCTTGGCTCAGCGAGGTGAGCTGTCGGGTCTACTATTGTTATGGGGAACTAGAGGGTCCGCCACGCCAGAACCCCTTGACGCGGTAAGGCCACAGTTACTCCCCAAATCGGCCCGGTGTTGGGGAGGCTCCTTTCGAATACAGCCGAATTTACCTCCTGGTTGCAAATCATCCAATGGGCACGGGAGTCGCATAACACCCTGGATTAGGAGGTGGTAGCTCTTGGTTGACGCACGCATGCGGTATCCGAAATCCTGCCTGGGCAGTGCCTTTCAGCACCACCCACACCGGCTGGGGGATACCGAGTATGCCTTGCTCCTAAGCCCCTGCACCACGGCAAGGCGCCTACCATTCGCAGAGGAACGACGTTAGGCGTTTGGAAAAGCCAACAGCGCAATCATGCAAGGCGGTTAAAAATGAGTCAAAGGCTCACAGGTGCTGGTCCAAGCTCCAAACCAATGGCCGACCTTGAAGAAAAGGCTTTATCTACGTTTGGTTTGGCTGCTGTGGATGGTATAAAAATGTCCAAAGCCTTGGTTTTCATTATGATATAAACACAAAATATATTAATTTTTTTGCAATTTCTTATTACGTTTTTTTTTTAATTAGCAACTCAATAATAAAGTCTCTAGGAAGTAGTAACGAATTTCAAACCGCCCTAATACTTAAATATAAATTTAAAATTGACATAATCAAAGATGAGTTAGAAAATATTAAAAGAGCAATTCATTTAACTAAAGCGAACATTATTAACTCAGTTATTATTAACAATCAAGAAGCTCATAGAATAAATAAAATTTTTATCGAAGAGAATCTGCAATTTGGTTCGTTAGAAGAATCTCTGAATTTTGCAGACGTTCAAATTGCTGTAAAACAAAACTTACTAATTTATATGATAAAAATACCGAAAACCGGTAAAGAAATTTGCAAATCTATTATAATTAAGCCTTTAAGTAAAAACGAAACTATTTTAAAGATAAATTTTGAAAAGATACTGAAATGTAATGAAGAATATTATGGTATAGAAAAAGATTGTAAAATAATAAATCAAATAAAAATTTGCAAACAAACCCAAATTGTTAATTTGGAAAACGAAAATTGTATAAAAAATTTAATAAGGAATAAACCATATAAGTGCACTGTAACAAATACGGAACATGTTAAAAATATTGTAGAAATAAATATAGGATTAATACTTTTAAATAATTTCGAAGGAAATATTACTACAAATAATAATACTAGAAAATTAAGAGGATCATATTTGATAAGAATCTTTAATGAAACTATAAGAATAAATAACATGAATTTTACAACTTTAGAACAACATAGCTTGAGACCACTGCCTGCTTTAATCCAACATTCAAACTCAAATTCAGAGTTCGAGGAAGTTCAATCCTTAAAACTTATGAAAGAGCTTAATATAAAAAACATTAAAAAAATAAGTTCTCTGAATCTTTTAGTGAAATCCAGTTTATTCACTCATTTTGGGCTATTAGCCCTAGTACTTACCATAATTGCAATTTTCAGATGCAAAAATCATTTCAAATGCCAGTAATTAAAAGGACGCAGCATAGAAGTCTTAACGACATCCCATTTTTTTAATTAATCAAGCGGGGACGCTTGATATTTCGGAGGGAGGAGTTAACACAATATTTTATGAACTACTACATAAATTCCATTCCCACATTATATGCTAGAAACATACAAACCGTTTGCATACTTTGGAGTCCTATTACAACCAAAAGTGCAACTGCGCTAAACGAGCATCCGCTAAATTCTTAAGTGAGCGAAACACGCGCAACCATGTCTTCTCCCCCAAAACCAAATAGCTGCAGGTGAGCGCTACACGCGCAAACCCTTTTAGCTGACCAAGCATCTTTGGTCACGTAGGCCGGCTCAAGCATAGGTTAGATTATAAACTTTAAAGTTAAGTGTAGTCAGTCTTTTTAAGTTACTAGACTCGACAGGCACATAGTGCCGCTAAAAAAACATAAATAATTTTAAGATAATAAAATGGGCGACCTAATAAAATTAATTAATAAATAAACCTCCGTCTCGTTAATTTACATACATATATGTATGGATTGGCTTCTGTAAATATATATAACTAAAGAGTTGATATATATCTTGATCTTGTTCTTTCACCTTCGCGCATGTACTGTGAAGAGTTATAATCATTAATTGGAGAATCAATGATTTCTGCAACCCGTCATCTATTTCGTTCAACGTAATGCTGCTTTCATTATTATATTATGCAATATAACGCAAATACTAACAAACAAAGCTGAAGTTTCGTATGAATAATGTAGAACTCGGTGCTTCAACAAACATCTGAAGCGAGATTTTAAAACACCAAATGCCCTCTCTTTTGCAGTTTCTTGCAGTAATTTGCTGTAATTTTGCTCTTTATGGGTGTTAGGTGTTCCTACTAATGTTAAAAGCCACGGTTTTAGAGGATAATCTTGATCGCCAAGAAGACAAGATTCTCTCCGTTGTTTCTCAGACGTATTAGTATCACGAGCTACTAGAAGATTCATGCTGCTTTGGTTGTGCATGAACGTAAATCACCTCGTCGTCATTCAAATCATAGCTGAATTTATTTTTTCAATCGTGAATATCGTCGCAGTTGACCAACATGCAATATGCTTGATTCTATAAAACTCTTATTTATGATGCAATATTTTTATTAATTAATAAGCCGACAATAGATTAAGCAACGAAAAGTATACAAAGGGCACTTAAATTCACTCATTACAGGAGCAACCTACGTACAGGTATAGTTTGGTCATTGCTTACACCTGTTTTTATGAGTGAAAAAGTTTCAGCTTTGTAAATAAGGATTTCAAAAGTTAGTATTATTTGTGAAAAGGAAAGAGTAGAAGATTGAAAAAGTGGTTCTCCTCACCTAGTTCAATCAACAACGATCTGAAGCCGGAAACGCCGGAAAGTTTCGTGTAGTTTTTAAATCGTCTTATATAATTATTCAAATATGCCACATATTTAATCATAACATTCAGCATAAAATAAGAAAGGGGACGAAATATATATGAAGCTGTACTTAGGCTTAGACGAAATTCATTAGATTTTGACGCTAAACCACATTATCACAAAGAATATGTTTGAGACAAATGTGGGATCGAAGCTTCTTACATTCGTTTAATTCGTATCTTTAACACAACCTAAACCCAGAAGACCCGGCGAACTCTACTTTGCCTTACACGAAACAACCAAGCAGGTTTTGAGTTTTATAAAGACTATTCTACCGCAGAAGTCATTCTCTTCAGTTAAGTGCCTTTTCAATAACAAACAATGCAGATGGCCTTTCGTCCCTTGAACATGCCACATATAATTGGTCATGCGAAAAACATGGAAATTCCATATTCAAACCTCAAACTTTAAAAGATTGACATTCAAATGTCCGTATATGACTTGGAAATGCAGAGGTAATGGCTTCAACGATTGTCATATCTCAATGGGCATCGTTTTCTAGTACAAGTATATTGAGTTCTTCACATGCAGCACGATATATTGGGAATATTAACATTAACAGTCCGTACTGTTTCAAATGACGTTATTATTTATTTCACCATTATTTGGATGAACTGTATACATCTGGGTAGCCAGGAACCTCCTCGTCTTGTTTCTATCGTTTAACTTTCTTCGAAGAAGCATTCCAAATGTAACAACGTAGCACACCGGAGTAAATCAAAGTTCGTGCTAACGGATCGCCTTAGCAGATCATACGTTGAGCAACATTCTAATCTTCTTTCGTTGCCAAAAACCGTTGCCAATTCGTCTTGAAGGCTCTTGAAATATGTGGAAATGCGAAACAATCAAACTATCGTCGACAACGAATCCATTATGTTCAATATTGTTGTGGTAGTTCGACCATTATCATCTGATGATCGACCCCGATACAGATAATAACCACAGCTGCTAGCTAGTGGACATAGAAGGCAGATGGATTTACTTCTCATAACACAATTTGGCTTCGTTCGACCTAACAAAATTTAAACGCTCCGTTCCTAATTTGACGAACATGTCGATGAAACTGCAACAAATAATTTTTATCATTTTAACGAATCATCAAGTTATATCGGTAATACTCTTGCTAGCTTTTTTGGTAGTTTCTTCACCCTAAATTAAGAAAGGAGATTTAATATTTTGTATCTAAATTTTTGACATATTCATAAAGTGGTGGTACTTGCTATTTTAAAAATGAATTCACTTCAACAGCGGCAAAGCTCGCCCATGTCAACCTCAATACAATTAAATGCTGATTCTCAAATGACCTTCAAGTGATTTTCTACCTTCATCGCTTCATATCCTTTCGAACGGTTTGGAAATTTCTTCAAAGTGTTTAAAATACCCTTCTGTGCAGCAACAAACACTCGTTTAAAATACCCGAAAAACATGGATATTCCACATTCAATCACCGCCGTTCAAGAAATGCAATGGAAGGGACAAGGATTGAGGCGGGTAGGTTCTTGTGGCATTTATTACAGTGGCCATATAAAGAAACGCAAATTTGGTGTAGGATTCGTGGTGGGAGAAAGACTTCGTCGCCGAATACTGGCATTTACCCGGGTGGACAAACGTTTAGCCACAATCATCATCAAATCATAGTTCTTCAACATATCGTTGATTTGGAATGGAAGAAGGATGTGACCAAGGATGCCTTCTATGAGCGCTTGGAGCGCATCTATGAAAGCCACAATGTTAAAATCGTTCGTAGCGACAAAAAAAAGTATACGGCCGGTAAATTTAGCCTCTACGAAGAAACATCCCCAAATGGGTTGAGGCTGATCGACTTCACCGGGGCCCAAAATGTGGTTATCTGTAATGTTAGATTCCAGCACAGAAAACTTCATCAAGATACCTGGTTGTTTGCGGATAGAAAAACCACCAACCAGATCGATCATATTGTGATAGATGGAAGACACGTCTTCAGTGCTTTAGGCATTTGTACGCTCAGAGGTCATTACATTGACTCGGACCACTACCTTTTTGCATACAAGATACACATCCGCTTCAGTGCAGCAACAAACACAAGAAAGGTTCGACGTCGAAAAGCTGAACTCCTGCTCTCTGAGAGCACTCATCAACAACTTGATATAAGGGAATTGTGGGACGGCATTTCAAGCTCCTTACGTACAGCTGCAAATGAAACAATTTCTTTTCGGAAAATACAAAAGAACAGCTGTTGCGTCGCAGCGGACAGCAAATATAATGCCTACCTCGCAACGTTACAATCGACCACTACACGTGCTGGATGGGATAGATACCGATAGTTTAAGAGGGAAGCGAGACGCATTTGCAAACAAAAGAAGAGAGAGGTAGAAAAGATTGAGTATGAAGAGCTTGATAGGCTGGCCGTCAGGGGTAATGCTCGAAAATACTTCAAAAAAATGCGGTGGCTAACAGAAAGTTTCAAGACCGGAGCATACTCATGTAGAACCTGCAAAGGTGATCTAGTAACCGATGCCCAGAGCATACTAAAATTATTGAGAAAACCCTGCTGAATGGCAGTGAAACCGTAACCAAACGAATCCGATTCCCAATCGATGGCGATGGAGCAGACGTTCCATTGTCCGACCATGAAGAAGTACGAATAGCAATTACCCGTCTGAAAAACATCAAAGAGACGGGAGCCGACGGATTATCGGTTGAGATATTCAAACATAGCGGCGAAGAACTGATCAGGACATGCATCAGCTTGTTTGTAAAAAATGGTCGGACGGACGCATCCCCAACGATTGGTATTTAAGTGTGCTGTGTCCAACCCACAAAACGGGAGACTTCACAATCTGCGCGAACTACCGTGGAATAAGCCTCCTAAACATCGCATATAAGGATCTATCGAGTGTATTCTGTGATAGATTAAAATCCACCGTCAACAAACTGATTTGACCTTAAAAGTGCTCTGCCCAACTCACAAAACGGGAGACCTGACAATCTGCATCAACTACCGTGGGATAAACCTCCTAAATATCGCAAATAAAGTTCTATCGAGCGTATTGTGTCAAAGATTGAAACCGACCGTCAACAAACTGATTGGATCTTATCAGTTTAGAGAAAACCACCTGAACTTGAGAATCAACAACCGACCAGATATTCACTACGCGCCAAATCTTGTAAAGGACCCTTGAAAAGAGAATCGACACGCACCACCTCTTCATCGATTTCAAAGCTGCTTTTGACAGCACGAAAAGTTGCCACTTTTATACCGCGATGTCTGAACTTGGTAGCCCCGCAGAACCAATACGGCTATGTAAACTGACGTTGAGCAACATTAAAAGCTCCGTCAGGATCGGGAAGCACCTCTCCGAGCCGTTCGATACCAAACGAGGACACTATCTATTTGTTGATTTCAAAGCTGCTTTTGACTCCTCGAAAAGGAGCCGCTATTATTTCGCCATGTCTGAATTTGATATCCCTTCAAAACTAATACGGCTGTGTAAACTGACGTTGAGCAATACCAAAATCTCCGTTAACATCGGGAAGGACCTCTCCGAGCCGTTCGATACCAAATGAGGTTTCAGACAAGGCGACTCCGTATCTTGCGGCTTCTTCAACCTACTTTTGGAGAAAATATTTCGAGCTACACAGCTTAATCGAACAGGAACAATTTTCTACCAGAGTGTACAGCTTCTGGCGTATACTGGTGATATTGATATCATTGGCCTCAACATCTGCGCCGTAAGTCCTTTTCAGACTGGATAAGGAAGCGAAGCAAGTATGTCAAGACGAAATATCTTCTGTCAGCAAACAAACAGTCGTCGCACTAGCGACTTGGCTCCCACGTCACCGTGGGCAGACATAACTTCGAAGTTGTAGATAATTTCGTCTATCTTGGAACCAGTATTTACAGCAACAAAAATAACAGCCTCGAAATCCAACGAAGAATATCTCTTGCCAACAGGTGCTTTTTCGGACTTAGTAGGCAATTGAGAACAAATACCAAACTCAATAAGTCACTCATTATTCGCGTCCTGCTATATGGTACAGAGACATGGACGATGACAACATCTGATGATACGACTCTATGAGATTTCGAGAGAAGAAGATTTCTGGTCCTTTGCACATTGGCAATGCGATATCGCATTCGATGGAACGGAGAGCTGTATGAGTTATATCAAGACATTGACATATTGCAGCTTATTAAGGACAGCGGCACCGCTGGCTAGGTCATGTCGTCCGTATGGATGAAAACACTTCAGCTGTGAAAGTATTCGACGCAGTACCTGACGCAGAATCACAGGTTGAGGAAGTTCTACAATCCGTTAGAGAGATCAGGTAGAAAAGGAACTGGCTGCACTTAGTGTCTCGAATTGGCCCCAAATTACTATAAGAAGAAACGATTGGAGCGATGTTGTTAACTCGGCTATAAGCCGGTAAGCGGTGCCTACGCCATTAAAAAAGAAAAATGGTCAGGTATGCCATATATGATGTAGTAATATAATGTTTTTTAGGACAACACAATTATGTTAGAAATTTTTAAAGTTTGATTTTAATTTTTACTTCACAAAATAATCATTATATTTTGATTTTTATCTATCGCTTACAAAATAAGAAGTATTTGATAACTTTTATTTATTGCACGCAGAATAATAGTTAAGCGGTGAATTTTAAATACATAACTCTTACGAAATAAGAGTTGAAGAGTAAGCTTTTCCTTAGGTTTGATCATACCAGTTGTAAGGGATTCATAAATATTCACACTGTATCAAGAAAGATAGAAGATTTCCTTTAGCCAGTTCATACTTACTTTCTGTGCTTTCTCTTACATTTGCGCGTTTTGATATTTTAATCTTAAGATATTCGGTAAGCTAAACATCCGTATTTAGAAGGTATTTCAAAATGCAATTCCTTTAGAAAGAAAGATGCTTGCCCTAGCATTAACTAAAGAGAGTCGACCAACATTTTGCTTCCCTCTAAAAAATATCAGCCGATAGAATGTAAACAGAGGAAAAGATGTGAGAAGTTTATTGGCATTCTAGATTGAAATGGTTGCATTTTCTTATTCTGTAAAAATGTATGAAATTTTTGCACCAAAAATATTTATTATACGCTAAAGCTTAATACAATTTATGTATATATAAAGTCAGTTTTCTTAATATAGATTCATAGAGCAAATAGAGGAATAAATAAATTTTATATATAGTATATGCCACCTTTTAAATATTTATCGCAGAAAAATGTTAGCTGCAAATAAGCAACCAGTAATACCAGAAGTTCTTAAAGGGCAGCTTTTAAAAAAGTAATTTTAATTCTTAAATATATATCTTACTTTGAAAAAAGAAACATATGTATATAATTAATTAAAGTATTTTTCATATAATCATAAAAGGCTATTAGAAAATTCCTCATTATATGATAACATTATTCAAATTCTCAATTACACCCTGTGAAATTGTGCCACTTTTTACATCACAAAAGAACCAAAAAAGTGTGACCCTGTCATTCGTCAGCTGTTTTACTATTTTCGTTTGTTCAGAAAAATAAGAATAGAAAATACAAGTCAAAATTAATAACACAAATAAGAATTTTGAAATGGAATATAATTGCGATTCTCACATAAGCCCCTGTTTTAAAAGAATAAAAAGTAAGTACACAAAATAAAGCACAGCCCAGAATATGTAGTATATAATACGTTTTGGTTTCAGTGTGGACAGACAATGAGACTCTGCTAAATAATATTCAGCAATTGATTGCAACTACATATGTTGGAAATGAATACATAAGTAATATTATAGTTAGTATACATATACATTATGTTCCTAAATATACCTGTTTATACCTATTTAAACTATACTATTTTGTGCCTGATTATATTAATATTTTTTTATTGTATTGAATGAATGATCTTGTTTTAATTAATTAAATTACAAAAATATAGTTAGTCTACATTTCTTGGAATGAAGAACTGGGCCTTAACCTCGTTACGTTTAATCTGACCTAATTGTGAAAGAAGTTGGTCTCTCCTGTCGCCTTGAATTGCTAAAATCAATAAAGTCACCCATGTAGATGCAAAGTTTGTGTAGAACACAACATGCCAAAACAAGTTTTGCCATCGACTGAACGTTGTGGAAATCTAGACGCATTAGTTGACGGAATCTGGATTTCAGCATTCCGAAAGCATTTTAAATTTTTACCTTCGTCTGACTTAATTTGGTATTGTACAACTTTTCAGATTCTGTCAAATTACCATAGTCTCTGTATGGTGTTAATAAATATTCCCTTAAAGGATATGCTGAATCTCCCAATAAATGGTATTTTGGGGCACATAAACTGGACAATTCTTTACCAATGAAAGATAATCTGAGAACTCCAGCATCATGGATTTTGCTAGGCACCGCGGTAAATACGTCCAAAAAGCGTAACTTTGCATCGCATACACCTTGCAAAGTGATTGATGCGCATTCATGCCTGTTGATATATGAAGAGCGTATTTTATGTTTGGGTTTTCTCCTTGTGATGGAGCTTCCATCATTGCAGCCCAAGACATTCCGAAACCCAGCTATCTGCAAATAATATTATATATAATTTATATTATGTACATATATTTGAATATTTTTGTAAACCATAATTACACTTTCAGCGATTACTTCCTTCTCCGAAAATTCTGGATTATGGTAAAGGCCTGTAATTTATAAATATATTGAAAATATGATTCTCATTTGATACTTTTTATCTTACCTCTGCCTCCGAATAGGCGTTCACCACATCTTCAACGAAATTTTTTACCCTAGGTAGAGAATATCTACCATCCCAATTTCGTTTTCTGATGAAGACGATGATGAATCCATCAGTTGATTTGCAATTTCCATAACTAAATACAACAAAATTTCATGATTCATTTTATTAAAAATTGAACTCAAAAATGTAAATAAATATCAGCTGCAACTCTCACTTTTACGTTTTTATAGGGTAGAAAATGTTCCAGTTTTTCGGGTTAAAATGTTGAGAAAAAAACACGCAAATTTGACAGTTCGGCGACAGAGCCAGATAACGTGTATTATAGAGAACAGAGAACGTGTATTATAGAGAAGGTTCATGGTGTGCCGATTGTCACAAGGTTCCTCTTTTTGGAGGGGCTCAGTTTTCTATTAGTGGATTTCACCACAAAAATTTATTAGCGGATTTCAGAAAAATATTTAACATGCGGGGGTCGAAAATAGCAGAGTTGAGCATTTTCAGTGTTAAATGAGAAAAGTAATGTTAATTTAAATGTTTAGAAATGTACGCTAACAGATTCGCGTATTTACAATGCGCAAACGACTATGGATATCATTTATAGATATTATGAAAGATATATTTGATATTAAAGCACATAAGTATTCATGTACATATGTGCAATTTGACCTATTTAATGATGAATTCCATTAATCATAATTACCTATGTAAATATTATAATTAATAAAGTTTTGTTAAGTTATTATATAGTATATATTTATATACACATTTATGTATTTGTTTGCTTTGGGCATTAAAGGCTTTGATAACGTTTTAAAAGACCATGCCTTCGCACAGATTCACATAAGCATATAAAAAGATTTTATGAAACCATACGCATAATGTTCACATATGTTACGTATGCACGTAAACAAATTTGAAAGAATCATTCGCATAATGTTTGTAAATTTGTCTACATACACACCAATTTGTGTGTAACTATATACACCCATTGTTTCATACAAAAATTCCGTTGTCACGGACAACCAATGGCCGAACTTCACGTTTTGTCAAAAAGTCAATGTGTCGAAGGACTGACGCGACGACAAAGCGTCACAACATTGTGTTGTTGGTAGAAAATCCAAGCTGTGCCGAAAAAAATAAACGAATGGCCGCATATTGTCACCGCTTTCCTTGCCGCTGTACAGCTTCGCCTACGAACCAGCGTAAATATGTATGTTTGTGAGTGAGCTTTCATACATATCGACGCAGATTTTTGAGAATCGCGTAAAAATATCGCCCCATATCTTGTACACTTTTGACACATGGGACTGGAAGCCTACAAGATATAGCGACAGCTTTAAGAATACTACTCACAATACCTGTGTCAGTTGCATCTTGTGAAAGTTCTTTTGGCAATTAAATTGATCAAATCTTACTTGAGATCGACCATTAGTCAGAGTAGACTATCCATTCTTGCTTCAACTTTCAATTACAATGATATGATATGGGATTTTGCAGCGATCGAAGGCCAAGCGGTCGCACATATTCACGTATGTATGTTATTATGTGAGCATGTAAACAAAAACCATACGCATAATGTTTGTAAATTTGTCTACTCACAACTTTGTTTGGAAATGTGTACACTCATTGCCTCATGCGAAGCTGCAGACAACCAACGGCCGAAGCTCACATTTTGTCAAAGAGTCAATGTGTCAAAAGACTGACGCGACGACAAAGCGTCACAACATTGTGTTGTTGGTAGAAGATCCAAACTGTGCCGAAAACACAAACGAACACAAAGTGACCAATTGCCACTGCTTCCCTTGCCGCTGTAACAGCTTCTCCGACAAAGCAGCGTAAATATGTAGGTTCATGTATGAGCTTGCATACATATCGACACAGATTTTTGCAAGCCGCGTAAAAATATATACGAACGTCCTGTATCGCCACGGCGACATTCATGTTTACCAGCGCCTATAGATGTTTCACATAAAAAATTATCTTAAGTGTTTTCAAAAGTTCTCAACAGGAAATTTTTATTATTTTAAATAATCATTTATTATTCAAGAGATAATTCAAGAAATACTATATTCTTTTGAATCTAATCATCTTGCCCATGTGCAATACCGCCAACTGCAGTCTAAAGATTCCAGAAGAGATTATGTAGCTACCCATGGGTGTAAACAAAATGAAAATTTTAATTTGTTATTCGAGAGTGAGAGCGAGAAAAGAAAGAGTTTGACATATTTATATATAACTCGCCCTTTGGTAAAAATATATTAGAAAAGGTAGACATTAAATTTAAGTTTACTATTATACATTTGAAAATAAAAAAAAAAGAGATTTACATAAGTATACATATATTTTACAGAACTTAATGTAACATTTTAATTACATTGTAAATTATGGGTACCTACTTATATTTGTTATTTCTAAATCATATAACTATAAAAAATAAGGTATACATACATAGTTTTCTATTTATAAACATTTTTTTTTTTATGTTTCAATTCAGTTTATATGCTTTAATGGCCTTCTGAACTGTGCAGTATCTACTTTATTGGGATTGCTGTAGTGGTATCTGTTAAACCTTTTAGCAGTTTTTTGTCTGCCTGCAGCAGGATTTTTAATATATAGATTTTGATTTCGTAAATTAAGCGTTACATTTTCTCTTTTAATGTTTTTTCTGTCAATGGCTTTCTTTTTATTTGTTTCAGATCTCTCTTTAACTTCATTTAAATCTATGTTTATTTTATTTATGAAATCTATTGGCTTAAGTTTAGTTGTACTATGAATTGTGTTGTTATGAAAGTTTATTGCTTTTAGTACCAATTCCTCAGAGTCATTAATCTTTTCAGCGTTTTTTAGTATTCTTTTAGTATTCTTATGTGTTCTAAAAGAGTCGAATGCATTCTTTCCACATCC
>NW_026089622.1:18799910-18874074 GCF_024586455.1 Bactrocera neohumeralis
TCGAGAACTGAGAAGAAATTGCTATTACCTAGATGAGATGGAGGATGGGGTCATGTGTAGAAGTTCACGCAAGTGAGGAAAGTTCTATGATCGCCATTCACTTGGGAGTGGCCAGAAACGATTCTTTTACATATGACTCAAGCAGCTCACGACTTCCGGTCTTTGACCAAGTATCCTCTGGGTAGCCTAAGAACATCCGTTCGAAGGTGAGCTAAAGTGAGAAGGCGAAACTTCCCCTGCATAGGGTTGTGCGCTGGGTTTGGGACCCGCCACGTAAAAAGCCTATCCCAATGAAAAGCGACAAACAGCCTCGGATGAGAAACCCCTCTTTTGATGACGACCATGGCAAACGAAATAAGGATAAACTGACGTTGAGCAACACGAAGAGCTCCGTCAGAATCGGGAAGGACCTCTCCGAGCCGTTCGATACCAAACGAGGTTTCAGACAAGGCGATTCCCTATCGTGTGACTTTTTCAACCTGCTTCTGGAGAAAATAGTTCGAGCTGCAGAACTTAGTAGAGAAGGTACCATCTTTTATAAGAGTGTACAGCTGCTGGCGTATGCTGATGATATTGATATCATCGGCCTTAACACCCGCGCCGTTAGTTCTGCTTTCTCCAGACTAGACAAGGAAGCAAAACAAATGGGTCTGGCAGTGAACGAGGGCAAGACGAAATATCTCCTGTCATCAAACAAACAGTCGTCGCATTCGCGATTTGGCTCTCACGTCACTGTTGACAGTCACAACTTTGAAGTTGTAGATAATTTCGTCTATTTAGGAACCAGTATTAACACCACCAACAATGTCAGCCTGGAAATCCAACGCAGGATTGCTCGTGCCAACAGGTGCTACTTCGGACTGAGTAGGCAATTGAAAAGTAAAGTCCTCTCTCGACGAACAAAAGCTAAACTCTATAAGTCGCTCATAATTCCCGTCCTGCTATATGGTGCAGAGGCTTGGACGATGTCAGCAACTGATGAGTCGACGTTGCGAGTTTTCGAGAGAAAAGTTCTGCGAAAGATTTATGGTCCTTTGCGCATTGGCCACGGCGAATATCGCATTCGATGGAACGATGAGCTGTACGAGATATACGACGACATTGACATAGTTCAGCGAATTAAAAGACAGCGGCTACGCTGGCTAGGTCATGTTGTCCGAATGGGCGAAAACACTCCAGCTCTGAAAGTATTCGACGCTGTACCCGCCGGGGGAAGCAGAGGAAGAGGAAGACCTCCACTCCGTTGGAAGGACCAAGTGGAGAAGGACCTGGCTACGCTTGGAATATCCAATTGGCGCCACGTAGCGAAAAGAAGAAACGACTGGCGCGCTGTTGTTAACTCGGCTATAATCGCGTAAGCGGTGTCTACGCCAATTAAGAAGAAGAAGAAGATGAGAAATTACCTCTGTAATCTCCGGAATGGGTTATCTGTCCGCGATCGTTACTTTGTTTAGTTTCCTATAATCAATGACCATACGGTTTTGTTTATTTCCTGCCTCTTCTGGCTTTTTTGGTACAATCCACACTGGGGAATTGTACGGTGATCTAGATGGTCTAATTATACCATCGCTTAAAAGCTTTTCTACCTGACATTCCACTCTCTTTTTAAATACTGCAGGATATGGATAGAATTTTGTGTAAACAGGGGAATCGGATGTTGTCCGAATTTGTCCGACAACTTTTGTTGTATAGGTTTGCTTTTCGTCAGGTTCGGAAAAAAGCTTTGGGTATTTATTTACGATGTTTTCCATCGTGTGCATTTGATTTTCTGAGAGGTTTCCCTCATCTACATTAATTGCGTTCACTCGCTGCGAGGGAGTTGTTTGAGGTGAGCCTTAAAGCCGTTACTTTAAGTCATGTAATTTTCCCCAGTGTATATAATGGCTTTAAATTCCCGAAGGGTATCATTCCTTAGAATACCGTCAAATGTTTCGAGA
This sequence comes from Bactrocera neohumeralis, assembly GCF_024586455.1. Taxonomy (NCBI): domain Eukaryota; kingdom Metazoa; phylum Arthropoda; class Insecta; order Diptera; family Tephritidae; genus Bactrocera; species Bactrocera neohumeralis. The sequence goes on from NW_026089622.1 coordinate 18,801,848, forward strand.
AGTGGCATTGGATAGAATTTAATTTTATGATTAAAGTTAAAAAGTTGAACATAAGTATGTTCGCTGATCTCTAAATTTCCCGCAATAGATTTTGCAAAAAAGGGATTGTCGTTTTGGATTCTTTTTTTTTGTCAGCTCTGGCTTAACATAATTTTTACTGGTACTTGTATCCACTAAAAATTTTAAAATTCTGCCGCTCTCTGCCTTTACTTCGAAGAAGGGGAGCGAAGAGCTAATTATTCTAAAAAATGGATTTCGCTTGGTTCACCAAATTGTCCGTCTTCCTGTGAAGCTGTGTCAATGTAAAATGGTCGTTGCTCTTTCCTTCGCTGTTGATTCGGAAATTGTTGTGGCCTCTTGCCAATGTGCTCACTTCGTTGGGGTCTATTTACATAGTTAACGCGACGAGAGTGTATGCTCGGGGCGATGTCCATGGGTTCTGGACGTGGCTGCGGTTTCGGAGGTTTTCAGGGGTTATTATCGTAGTGAAAATTGTTATATTGTTGTTGTCTTGGTTGCCAAGTTGTCCGCTGTGGTTGGGGTGAATACGCTAGCTGGGAGTAAAATTGGTGCCTTTGTGGCTGTGGGAAATTCCTTCTTGAAGGTAAGGGTGGAGGCTGTACTAATTTTGCATTGTACGCATGGTTCATACGAAAGCTTTGGTTCTGTAGTTTTAAGCAGAGATGAAGAGCCTGCGGGAGGTCTGCCGGCTCTCGTATTCCTAATAGTCTAGGTAAATCCCCGTTAAGCCCTCTTATAAAAGTTCTAATGCTTTATCTCTATATGCTTGCATCCGCATGCGAAGAGACTCGTTGCCCATATCGGACAACCTAATTTATTTAGTATCAATGAAAGGTGGTTATACACCTGTTGATAGAAATCTGAAACTGTTCTATTTCCTTGGACCAATGTGGTCATTTGATATTCTATTATTGACAAGTCGCGCTTGTCACCGTAGTGCATAATTAGACATTTGGAAATTGATTGCCAATCAAGTGGCGTAGTGTATGCTTCCAATGCCGCATCGGCATTGCTTATTATTTTGTTACGTATTTCGGTGTCCCCTTTTGAGGTTCATATATAGCTAAACCCAATGAGTTCTCCTGGATTGCCAGAGAATTCCTTTAGACATTTTGCGATGTCAGGTGTCCTATCCAATTCACCTAAGTTGTTCCTATGTTCTATGTCTATTGTTTGGTCAATAATGTCGGTTGCAATTGCATTTGGGTGTAATGCCTCATGTACCACTTGCGGTCCCTGTGTCTTTACTATGTCTGAAGCTATACTAGCTATGAGCCTGGATAGGTCGTCCATGCTCAATTGTGTATTTTGGGACGTCTGAGGGGTATTAGGTGCCGAATTGGGGGGAAGGATTGGTGGGCGGATTAAATTATTGGTGTTCGCCATTTGTATGTTTTTAATATTCTTAGTATAATAATATATTAATATTCTTAATATGATGTCTAAGTAGTTACTATAGGCTGCTTCCACTTATAGGATTGTTGGGGATTCTGTTGTTGCTGTTACTACTGATAGTAGTTCTATTAGCTGCCGGGCCGGATATAGAATCGTCATCCACTTGCTGAGCTGTATGTGGTTGTTGTTGGGGGGAGAAGATTTCCGTTTGTATGCGGCGTCTTTTCCTTAATTCTGCTTATCCTCTTAACGCGACGGCACAATGCGCTTGGTTATGTTACGTTGTGTTTGTTTTTATTTTGTTTATAAAAAAATTTAACTTTTTTCCACCACAGAACAGTTTTTGCTTTATTTAACTTATAAATTTTGCATTTGACTTTTTTGAGCAAAACTTTTTAGCATGTTGTTCTTATTGTATTTGTTTTTGTAACTTATTTCGAGGTTGTTGCAATATTAAGCTTCAATAGCAGCTTTACACTTTTACAGTCACTTTTTTGTTCATCTAGTTTTCACTAATTTAGACATTTATGTTTTCCAGAATTCATTGTATTCCGTTAATTTTTCATATCCAGTTGTTTTTCTGTATTTTCACTTTGTTGATCTTGCTGATTTGTATTTATATCTTCTTCTATAACACTTTCTGATTTAATTTATTTTTTCCTTTCTCTCTCTATTATTGAATTATTTATAGCGGTACTTCGATTACTTTTAGCTTGGGCGCCAGTTAAACTTTTGGTTATTAAAAAACCAAAAAAATATAATTTTTTAGCGGAGCTGCATTGGGGCAGCGTTGCCGCGTAGCTTTAGTAGTTAAGAGTAATCAAAACTGAGGCTTAGCTTAACAAATTACAATATTTATACTTAATTCTAAACTAAATAATTACCCGTGGCGTGATTCGTTTCCACGAATCTTATTCTGCACAACAGGTAGTGCAGACGCTGATCATGCACTTTCTGGTGCCGGAAGTTGTAAGTCGATACTTATTCAAGTAACAAGTGTTGTGTTAACTTACATGTAAATATGTGAGTACGACATTCCCACACAAACAATGCATACACGACATACATACTTATAAGCGTTCACATGTAGATATGTCCCCCGCAAAAATTACAAATATTGTTCTAAAAAACAACAATCGTCTCAAATAGCATCAGAAATCAATATGGAAGACATCAAAATTTATAGTAAACTAGCTGTTACCCTGTGTTTTTCGCTACACCTAAATCGATTAAAACTCTTAAGGGTTTTTCCTTTATGTTTTATTTATTGTTGTAACACTGTTACTTATTTATAAAAGATTTATAAAACATATTGGTATACAACATTTTTGGTTTTTCCACCTGGCGCGTAAATGAATAAGCACCTTGGTGTTCCCACTCTCGAGCATGCGACGAACAATTGACGCCGCACACTTGAAACGTTTGCCCTTGCGATTTGTTGATGGTCATCGCAAAGCCAAGACGTACTGGGAACTGCAAGCGCTTAAATTCAAACGGCATGTCCGTTGGAATCATAGGAATGCGTGGTAAGAGTACAACTTCACCTGCTGCCTTGCCATTTAGTATTGTTGCTTCAATCAAATTTGGCCACAATTTTTTGACTGAAAGTCTTGTGCTATTACACAAAGTCGGTGGCTTCAGATTTCGTAGAAGTATAATGGGTAAACCGACTTTCAGGACCAAACGATGCGGTGGCAGACCGGGGGGATCCAAAGAATTCAAGAATTCAGTTGGATAATTGACTACTTCATTTTGATTCAAAACGCTATCAATCGATGTATATGTTGTAGCTTCTCCTGTCAGTTTTTCTTGAATGGCAAAATTGATTTCGTTGACGTGTACATTTTTCGGTGCCAATATTGCGCGTTCACTTAAATAATCGTGGCGTTGATAGTGTTGAACAATATTCGGAAATACACTTTCAATCAATTCTTCTTTCGATTGTAAAAGTGTACAAAAGTTGTTCGGCAATGTGATCAAACCGGTATCATCGATTGGTATTTTGCCTTCGCCAATGTCCAACAACTGCTTCGAAAACGCCGCTGCGGATCGATCATTTTGCAATTGGACTCGCATGTTGATGGTAAGAGTCAGCCTTTGAACATGTCTCCACAAAACTGACGATTTTAAACATGCGTTTATTTCGTCGGCAGGAGTTAATCGAGGAATGACTGACAAAGTTTGCCGAAAATCGCCGGATAATAAGACTAATGCTCCGCCAAAAAGTTGTTGCTTTTTTCGTAAATCTTGCATTGTTCTATTGAATGCTTCTAATGACTTTTTGTTAGCCATTGGGCACTCATCCCATAGAACTATTCCAGCTCCTCGCAAAACTTTTGCCATTGTTGAATTCCTCGATATGTTGCCGTTGGTGTTTCAACGACTTGGATGTTCAACGGTAATTTCAACGCAGAATGTGCTGTTCGGCCGCCATCAAGTAGAGTAGCAGCGATGCCTGACGAAGCAATTGCCAGCGCAATTTTCTGCTGTGACCGTATAGTAGCAAGAATCAAAGAGATCAGAAACGTTTTCCCTGTACCACCGGGCGCATCCAGAAAGTAGAATCCACCGGCGTTACTGTCAACCGCTCGTATAATCTTATCATAAGCATTTTTCTGCTGAATATTCAATTTGGTAATGTTAGCTTGTATGAAAGCACGCAATTCATTGCAATCGTATTGTTGTTCACGTTGAAGCTCATGGTCAAGCATATCAATCACTAAACGATTGGGCGCAGTTATGCCAAGTTGCGCTAATGCCTTATTCGCAATTGTAAGGCACAGATCTTCAATCAATATCACAGCATCATTATACATTTGTAATGTATATAGCAAGTCTGCGTCCGATGCTCGATTACGCGCCAAAATTAATAAGTCCTCGGTCATGCAGTCTTTGTACTTATTCCACAGTTCTTGCGGATTTCACGGAAGGCATGTAGATATTATTATGGCGATTAGTACGCGTATTTGTTTTGGATGAGATGTGAGTGATGCGTCATGAAGTGCGGTGTCCCAATGCATATCATCTTCTAACAAATGCAATCGCTGACATGCTTCACGATACGTGGCACACAACTGACCGTCAACAGTTTTCAAATCATCAAATGATCTTGGTCCGCGCACGTTGACTAATAGCAGACGCAAATAGAAACAGTCGGCGTTGTTCGGATGGATGGTGTAAATGCGTCTTATGGCATCGGTTTTACGGACATTTGGATAACCGTCAACACACTCTCCTTGCTTTTGTCGTTGAAATGTTTTCGATGATGGATTCCAATTGAAATATTGCGGTATTTCGGAATATAGCAATGTTCTTGCAAATTCATCGTTTTCACACAACTCGAAAAAGGTAGTTAGTGTTGTCCCCGGTGGTCGTGCTAGAGTATACATATTTGAAGTACATAAATAAAAATGGAAAAATTAACCTAAAACTACATCTTAAACTATGTATTTTACCCTCATACGCATATGCAATAAGACCCACCAACAGTGTATTTGCAAACCGCATGAAAGCACTTACGAAACAATAACAATACTCACTTGCTTTGTGTGTGTTGCACGGTCAGCAGAAAAACACAAAATCGGTTCGAATAAATGTAGCAAATCGATGGAATTAAATCTGGAAAAAACACACAATGTTGAAACACTTTTTTTTTACACACACCGCGCATTTTCAAGCGACAATCGAACCGCATGGCATCACATACGAAACAATAACAATACTCACTTGCTTTGTGTTGTACGCAGAATGTTAATCACGTTGAAATCTGAGAAAAATACACACAATGTTGAAACATTTTTTTTGATGCACTCAGTGCAGCGGAACACTCACGTTCTGTATGTCTTGTCTGCTTGACAGTCATTCATAGAAAGACCGAATGACAGGCAAAAACGATCAACATGCGATGTCAATGTTTTTTATTAATTGTAAACATCCGCCAGTTGTTTCTGTTTATTAGTAAAAGGCATTTGACAGGACTGCCAATCTTGCGGCAAAACATTATTTCATGAGAATTTGTTTAGGCGGGATGTAACATTTTTTTTTGTTTTTTGCAAAACGTGCAATGATACACATATTAAATTTCTTATGTGCACCCTCCAAACAGACCCCAATCACTCCTGAAAATTTCATTGAAATCGGGCAAGCCGTCTAGGAGGAGTATGCGAACAGGAAGTTTTGCCACTTAATTTTATATATATAGATTACACAACAACAAAATTTTCAGTCATAAAAGCAAACCTACTTTCAAAAATCAAATTCGATTCATTCTTATAAGCAGACGCCATTACATCTCCCTGAGCATGCCTTGGCTACAAGCGCCTTTTCGCGACGATTTCAAAAGCAAAAAATCATAACTTAAATATATTTCTGAAAATGTATAAGAAGGAAAAAGTGACAACCTCGCAAATATAAGTATTAAAATATATTACAATAAATTTGACAACATAGTTTATTTGTAGATTTTCAAGTCAAGAAATTTTTCAAAGAAAATAATCAATATTCCTCTGATTTATGTGTACTGTCAATCCCGGTTAAGTAGTACTCCGTTTAAGTGTCAATCCCTCTTAACTTCCTATTTCTTGCTGCATCTCAAGCTTTGTATTTTTAAGTACATAGAAATTATTGTTTTAAGTACGATTCGCTTAAATATCCGCAGTCGCTTATGTACCAAATTATATTTTTATTTTTAACTAACTACAAATACCTGTATCTTTGATTGTGGCACATAACCGGGGTTGACTGTATTTGTTAAGGAATTCTGATTTTCAATGGTGTCACAGAATCTGATTGGATTTTCGTCTTTTCGAACATACGCAAAACCAATATTCGAATCAGCTGTATACTTATGTGACAAAACTTGTAAATGAATACATTTGGAAGCAATACTATTAAAGTTATTAATGAGTTCCGAATTAAAGAAAGATTTTAACAGATATCATTTATCAAATGAATAAAGATGCTTTTGGGTGTTAAATTACGTTTTGTAAATCTAATATCTTTAAATATCCGGATTTTTTTTCCAAAAACTCAATAATTAAGACGTTTTGTGTTTTATAATTATGTTTTCCCCTATAGAAATAAAGATAAATTAATTCGAAATAATAAAATAACTTGATTTCTTTACTTACATTTCAAATCTGTGAGCGACTATCTTCTTGCTTTGTTTCTGATAGCAGAACCGATAAAACTGGTTTCCGTGACACCCAAAACCGATACGAATTCTGTTCCGAATTTCAAACCAATAATCAGGGGTGTTGTGGAATCTGTTAGTTGTCGGAATCAGAATTGAAACCGATCAAAAAAAGCAGTTGGTGGCATGAATTCAGATATTATTGGTTTGATATTCGAAAAAGAATTTATATCGGTTTTGGGTGTCTCAGAAACCTATTTTATCGGTTTTGCTGTCAGAAACAAATCAAGAAGATAGTCGCGCACAGATTTGAATTGTGAGTTAAAAAATCAAGTCACGAATTAATTTATCTTTATTTCTATAGGAGAAAACGTAAGAATAAAACCCGAAATGTCTTAATTATTGAGTTTTGGAAAACAAACGCGGATATATAGGAGGGGAGCCTTTTTTAGAGGTTAAAAAAATCGTTTTTTTTTGGGAGGGAAAGAAATAATTGATTGAAGCGAAATTTCTAGGCTTTATAGTTATATGTATATTTAAATATAATCCGCAAATTTTTTGGATACGAAATCTTTGATATTCTGCCTTTGAAAAGCAATTGCCAGATGCTTCTCGCATGTGTATATGACAGACGGCGGGCAGGATGCAGGTCGCGATTTCCATCGTAAACAATAAATTTAAAGAGATTCATATTTTTTAATAACTTATGTTCAAGTTAAGTTTGGAAAATTTTTAAAGAGACTTAAGCAAAAAAGTATTCAATTTATTAAAGCTTCTAAATCAGGCTCCCCTTAAAGATTTACAAAACGTAATTAAACACCCAAATGCGTCTTTATTCATTCGATAAATGTTATCTCTTAAAATCTTTCTTTAATTCGGAACTCATTAAAAACTTAAATAGGTTTGCTTGCAAATGTATTCATTTGCAAATTTGCACATTAGTAAACAGCTGATTCGAATATTGGTTTTGCTTATATTCGAAAATCCAATCAGATTCTGTGACACCATTGAAAATCAGAATTGGTTTGCAATTCGGACAGCTAAGCAATTCTGTCTTGGAATCCACAACACCCCTAAATATTTGAATTCGTGACACCTACTACATTGACTTTTTCACAAAACGTGAAGTTCGGCCATTGGTTGTCCGTGAGAACGGAGTTTTTGTATGAAATAATGGGTGTATACATATATTTACACACAAATTGGTGTGTATGTAGACAAATTTACAAACATTATGCGAATGATTCTTTCAAATTAGTTTACGTGCACACATAACATATGTACATATGTGAATATGTGAACATTATAGTATGTTTGGACCGACAACGAAAACATATTTTTGTGGGAAAAACTGGGTTTCGCACGAAAACTTGTGTTTTCGTCCATGTAAAATCTGTCAAACGAAAACACAGTTTTCGCAGAATCATTATAATCGATGCCTGCTCTAGTTTAATCGATTTTATTGGAAGACATATTTTGCCGGCTCTAAATTATCACTTGATATTTGTTTACATTCCTTATACAAATACAGCTTTCAGTTGATATTGTCATATTAGGGGGATTCTTCTGCTCTTGCAAAACCCGTGCACGGTGCACGAATTGCAGAATTTTTCTCTTGGTGCAACGGCACAACAACAAACACACGCAGAAAATTATTTTCAATTGCTGTAAAATATGTCAGACCAAAACCCATGTTTATTTTCGTGCCGTCATATATCACTAGATTCTGCAATGGGTGCTCTATTGGCCTTTCATATTTCGGTATAGGATTTTAGCATTTTGTCGGTCCGCACGACTTAGATTCCACAACCCACAAATGTGTTTTCAAAATGTTTACAATGTTGGTCCGAACATAGCATTATGCGTATGGTTTTATAAAATCTTTTTATATGCTTACATATGTGAATCTGTACGACGTCATGGTCTTTTAAAACGTTATCAAAACCTTTAATGCCCAAAGCTAACAAATACATAAATGTGTATATAAATATATACTATATAATAACTTAACAAAACTTTATTAATTATAATATTTAGGTAATTATGATTAATGGAATTCATCATCATACTTATGTGCTTTGATATCATATATATCTTTCACAATATCTATAAATGATATCCATAGTCGTTTGCGCATTGTAAATACGCGAATCTGTTGGCGTACATTTCTAAACATTTAAATTAACATTACTTTTCTCATTTAACACTGAAAATGCTCAATTCTGCTATGTTCTACCCACTCATGTTAAATATTGGTGAAATCCGCTAAGAATTTTTATGGTGAAATCCACTTATAGAAAACCGAGCCCCTCCAAAAAGAGAAACGTTTTGACAATCGGCACACCATGAACCTTCTCTATAATACACGTTATCTGACAGGGCGGAATAAATGCAAATTTTTTATGAGATAAAGAAAACGCTCTTACATTTCTCTAATACTTACGCCAAATGCTGTAAACTCATTGTTTATTCATGTTGATGGTCAAGAGCTTCGTCAAACTTATTTTGGCTTTCAGTCTTTCGACTATTGCTACCCTTTGCATTGAGATATGATGTACTGTTTTTACTAAGTGCATCATCCTTTTCAAGAAATACCTCAACAATTTGCAAATTTTCAGTTTTCTGAAAGAAAGTATTGCAAATGTTTGTTAAAAAAGAAATATTTTTGTAATTAGTAGTATTATAATTGTTAATTAAAAAGAAAAATTTTAAAGTTTCCGCAAAACACAGGGTCTCATTTTTACAATTTTAAAGTATATTTTACGTTTATTTTTTTTTGGGGGAATTCTGGATGCTAATCGTTACATTTCTTTTGATGTTGGCTGTATTGGAAACATTTCTGATATCACTATTTCCCAAGATCGACTTTTATACAATGCCTTAGAGAAGGGAGAAATAAAAATATCTAAACCTAGTGAACTCGCTGCTGGCAATGGAACCACAGCAAGAATGATAGAAACAAGATTGCGCAATGACGAGTTTTTAATTTTGTTCGTTCTGCGCATCTACGTCTCGGTTGACCAACTTACAATTAGCTGATTTTCAGTTGGTTGTTTTTCTTTGCAATAAGAAGCAATTTTGTATTGCAGGCATACAAAATCATGAATATCATCAAATTTGACATCAATATAAGTGAATATTAATAAAAGATATCAATATAAGTGAATATTTTATAGTGAACATTTACCTAAATATTCATTTAAATGAATTTTCATTGTATTATTTAAAAAGAGACAATCTTTGCTGTGTTTGTTTCAACCTTATACATTTATGTAAATAAAAAGATTGAATATTTTGTAACCAAGTATCAATTTATTGTTTTATTTAATTTCCTTTTTTTATTAAACATATGTTCAATTATGTTTTTATTTAAGGAACGAATCCTAAAATACATTTTAGCTCTGAAAAATAATTCTTTTATTATCGAGCTACAATTTACAAAATCACTTAAATCTATGTGTTTCTGGACGTAATTTGTACATACATATGTATATGCAAATCATTACCATTGACGTCGTCAAATATTGCTTGCAAGGCTCTCATATGCTCCATCAACATATCTGTTGGTTTTGAGAGTCCTCCTTCTGAAAGGTGATCCACCCAAGTATGGGACGAACAATTTTCGGAATTGGCACAAATTTCGGGGTTGTCTCTACCGAGTTTGTGGCAGATGTACCCTGCCAAATTCTGCAAGTCATAATTTTTTTGACTGACACACGTTGAAAAATATTACCTGCAAAAATATAATAAACATACATACATGTGTATCAATAAATGGAATAAATTGTTAGTTATTATTATTAGTATAATTAGGATAAAAAACAGTGGTTAGTATGCAAAAACTTAGTTTGTATGTAAGTGCATATTTGCATTTGTTAACATCAATGCAATTTTATATAATAATGTTTTCTGTAGTTTTAGGTTTATAATACTATGTACGTTTAATATTTTGATAATTACCGGATAGAGATAAGTAATTTCCTTCCAAATCTGGTGTGTTGTCGACTTCAACATTGCCTTCTTCTGTGATCGCTCCTTCGTTGTGACCAAGTATATAGGAACGCAGCCTTTATTTGAACTCCTGCTTATCAGGGTGATCGTGAAGACCGCCTTTTGACCTGATTACGCCAAAAAAAATTTCCAAAACGTCCGGGTTCAATCGATAGGTCAAAACGTAATTAATTTTGTGCTGCTGTCTTAAGTCATTCAGCAGCAATTTCAAAGCATTATTGCTTTGGAGTATACCTGTAAATCATAAGTAAAATCAAAAACTGTAGAAAATCAACTTATCTAAATATATATGTAGCTTGAGTATTACCTTTTTGGAACGGAAGCAAACCATTTTTACCAATGACTCTCATTGATGAAACCAGCTCCGTCATCTGTTCCAGTACATTATTTTATTTGTTCAAAGCCAAACCGTAGGCGTGCAAGCGTTCCCTCACTCCATCTTTGGGCACCCTGACATTTATTACGTCAAACCAGTCATTTGTCTATAAAATGAATATTTATAATATATGAACATTTTAATTAATATTTTAAATATTACTTACAATTTTAAAAAGTCGATGGCATTCCTCCCAATTTTCGTTATCTAGTAAACCTAAACTAGCCGCTCGAGTTATTGCTTGAGCAATTGTGTGGGAGAACAATTTTGTGGCTAATTTAACCTTTTGCCTTTTTGCTCCTGTCACAGACAAATGTTTCTGGGAAAGTTTGTGCGTGATGGACAGCTCGTTGGACGTTAGCGAGAGCAGCTTCACAATTATATCTTTTCTAACAATTTTTCCATTGATAGTAAAGCCCTTATCCAAAAAATGATTTCTTTGTAGTTTTATTAAGTGGGGGACATCAGCAAAAACCACAATCCGTCCGACGACAAAAATGAATCCATTGTTTTAATGCGGCTTTATCCTTAGGGAAATGAAATACAAGCAAATCATAGCTGTCGAAGTTATTGTCATATAGTATTTATATTTGGGAATTGACATGAAAAGCAAGAATTATTTTAGATTAATAAAACTGTGTATTATAAAGCTTAATACCCCTCCTTCGATGTTGCAGGTTCTAATGCTGGAGGAATTCTCTATCGCTCAGTCAATCACCGCTACATATTTCTTATCCGTTATAATGGACGCTTCGTTTGTTTTCGGTCAGTAAATGTCGCCACCTACTACTGTTTATTATCCATTTCATTCCTACAATCGTCCGGACTTATTATTCCATTTCGAATAATTAAGTTAATTTTTTCATATATTCTGCCAGTGTCGTAGTCTTCTTCGGTCCTTCCTTTTTCGAACTCGTATTTATCATGTTCTAGTTGGCGATTTCCTTGTTCTGTCCAAAATAGTTCAGTTTCAATTTAGTAGCCATCCCAAAGTGAGTTTTTTTGTAGCTACAAAATCGTCTATGCTGTATTAAAACTTTTTCTGTATTTTATTAAATGTTCTATTTCCATGAGCTATTTGTCTTAATGAATCGCATTTTACGTTCAACCCCTCTATTTCTTTGCGACGTGATGATACCACTGACTGGGGTTACTTTGACATTTCTTAGATAGCATTGTTCGTTTCCTCGTGGCACACTGGTTGCAATAACAGTATGCGAGACTCAGAGCTGACGATTTTACCACATAACTGAATTTTTGTCGATCACCTCATCTTCCTGTCACGTACGTATTATTTCTTGACAGTCGTAGTGAAAGTGTTACAATTGCTTGTTATGTTAATGCAGGCTTTATAGCTATCAAAACCTCAAATTCAAAAGGACTGTACCTGCTTGTACCCATTTTGTCTAACGCTTTTCCCATGGTAGTCATTAGAAAATTTATCGAATTATTTGTTCGTTATTCTCATGAAAAATAAGACAAAACCTTTTTGCTCAACTTTTCTCTGAAACTAACATTTCTGGCGATGCTTGTTCCGACACAATATTCTGAATAATACCCTCTTTATACATACGTGCGACCTCTTTGTCAACACTTTGCTGATCCACCTGAGGCACTGTACGTGGCTCAAATTCCGGCTGGTATTACTAGACTGTACTGGCCTATTACAAGGCTTCTAACGATGGTAACTATTAATCCAACCGTTAACTCCTTTCCAATTCACACAAACAAACAACAAACAAAATTTCAGCAGTACCACACGCACCCCCAGAAGCCATCTTCTGCGCGCCTCACTGCCATCCAATAAACTTTCAAAGGTTTACTGAACATTCTGATGTACATAATTTCAGAGCATTGTTTAATACGGATTATCATGTTCCCTAACCACGTGAAATGTAACGTTCAATAACAACCCCTCTGCTGTCATCTCTTCCGTAAAGCTGCCTACTGCCGTAAGCACGCCTTTTTCCCATAATAATTCTTCCACAGTTAGCTCTATATTTCGCAACATCAATAGCGTATTATACCTCTTGATAGTCTGTCAGTTTTAATCACTTATTTTCTGTGCTCTTTTCACTGCTGAGCACAATATCCTTTTAGTTTAAACTTAAAATAATTACTTGACCCAATTTACTTCAAACACAATTGCAATTTTTTCTTGCCTGTAACATTCAACCCTGACTGTCCTAATTTCTCTTTTAACGTATCTACTATCATTCCTTTACTATCGTCCCTAAATAAAATCGGCCGCAGAAAATAACAGGTAAAATTTCGATTTTGACTGCACGAGAGCTATTCGCAATAAAAGACCAAAACTATAACATATTAAAGTATGCCATTTTTTTACTGTTCTTATGAATTTTACACTCACATTTTGAATCCGAAGAACATCCACTATCCGCTAACAAAATCAAAACTTTTACGAGCTATTATTATCGAAATGTTCAACCCACATCATTGCTGTTACTTTTTTTCAGTATGCGCCATGCAAAACCTTGGAGCGAAACTGATTTTTGGCAGTAATCCCTACAAGAACGATGATAATCATATGATCAATCATTTGACAATCACTAGTGACACAATTTTCTGTCACTGACTCAGTGCAAGTTTCTATCACATTTTTAAGGGCAATATGAAAAAGTTGACAAAAACTTTTGTATACATGTGATATTGCATTTCTTTCTTACTTACTGGGCTTAACAACCTGAACAACATATAGCTACACTGCTCACTCCAACGGTGTTTAGAATAAAAATTTGTGTCATTAATGATATAAATCTCTGTCATGAATGCCTGTTATGCTTGATGTCAACATCATGCATGTGTGTCTATCACAATGATATAAAAATCATGCAGTTGAGACAATCATATGTGATGTAAAATTCAGGCATGTGTGACTATCGCATATGATGTAAATATCATGCAGTTGTGACAGTCATATATGATGTAAGCACATGTAAAAATTATGTATTTATTAATTTATTGTAATTTATTTTATTTAGAAAAAAATAAATTTATTTTAATTCATATAATATTCATTAATTCATGTTATAAAAAAATTTTACAAAAAGTAAAAACAAATTAATATAAAATTAAAGATTCATTTTTTGGTTTTAATTTGTTTAGTTTTTAAATGTAATTATTGTTTCCTTTTTTTTTGTTTTACATAACTACGCTGCTTTAACCTGTGATGGCTGAGCAGTATTGACCGCTTTATATTTTGCTCGAAACTCCTACACCCTTGTTGTTGAAACACGTCTAAATTAAAACAAAAATATATATTAGTAAACATTTTAAGTAAACATTAAGTTGCAATTATGAATATGTATGTACTTCTTAAAATGGTATAAACCAGTGCCAACTTGCATAGGGATTTCTTGCTCCACCTGCCATCCCAATTATAACCTTCCAAGAGCTCATCTGAGAAAACCTTAGGTATTACGTCAGCCACATTATCACTGGCGCCTTTAAGTTTGTGGAGGAATGCAGTCTTAAAAGAAGTAAAAGTATTGTAACTAGTAGTAAACTTATTATATTTAATTTTTTAGGTTACCACTGTTTGGGCATAGGCTTGGCTTTGTAGTCTATCTTCCACTTCCGCAACAGTTGCTTGCGACTCCATCGGAAAAGTGCTAGCGACGTCATCCAGCTCTTTGTCAATCACTTCGCCGGTCATGCGGCACACTGACTGCTCCACTAATTCCCTAATACTTACAAGAGGAATCCTTTCAAAAAACGCACTAGAACTTACACTTCCACTTTCATTTTCACTTTCCCCTTTCAAATATTTTTTTATAATTTTTATGTTGGACTGGAAAGTCCTTTTTTGTTTTGAAAGACAATTAGCAAAATGTCTTCTTTTCATTTCACTTATTTTTTTAATGTTTTAAAATATGTATATTCCACTTCGAAATTTTTAAATTTAAAAATTGTATTTCACTTGCTTGCACTTGTTTACACTTGTTTGCGGTTCTTTTCTTCTTCTTCCACTATATTTTCGCGTTTAATAAGAATAAATAACGGCTGATATATGTACATACAGTGTATGTCCAGAGAACATATGTTTTTAGTTTCTCTGACTCTACACTGTGTGTATATCAGCTATTTCAGTTTTGCACGTGTAATCATAGCCTGAAAGAAAATAATCTGAATCGTCTCTTTCTTACTTGTGGATAGGTATACAATACTTTCTGAAGTCTATGCATTTGTGTTAGTGAGAAAATTGCTATTGTGTTAGTTTCTATCATTAAATTCTTGTAGGGAATTCGTCGCTGTCGCTTTCCCTGCAAGACGGAGGTAACAGATTGCACAAACACATTGAAACATTTTCAGCTGTTCACTAACACTGTTACATTTTCTGGAATTTTCAATTGAATGGGAGATTACGTAAGTAAGATAGAGAAAAACTATCGACATTCTAAACATATTGTAATGTTAACTTGCTAGAATAGGAAAGACGAATACCCAATTTTTCAAGAAGAAGAAAACGAAAAGCGCAGTTTATTTTGGATTTTAAAGAAGTAAGTTTGTTACATGATAATTTAATATTTTATAATTAATTTCTAGGCACAATTCCGATTTCTTTGGCGCCGCGATTTGAAGGTACCGTTGGAAAGAGGAAGTCCTCCTGATTAAAAAATATGTAGGGTTATAGGTACCGCAAACGCTTAGTTTACGAGATATTCGACCTTAAAGTTCAAAAATTCCCGAAATTCGAGCATTTCAACAAGCTATTTTACCGCATTAAACACACTTTACTCACATTTTTCACTTCAAATTAATTAATTTAAACTATAAACTTTTAAATAAATCCACATTTTACACTTTTAACAGTTTTTTTGCCGAAGAAATCTTTATTTTAAAAATTACATTTTACACTCGTAGTGAACATCATGTGTGTGCTAAAATTACGACGAAATGGAGCGCTGCCATGTGATAATAAGGAAATTCGCTGAAATGCCTTTTTTCCCAAAAATTCCTCTATCCATTCATATGGATATGTTCTTTATTTAATTTAATAAACAAATATGTAATATTATATACTAATATTATATAATAATATTTAACCATTTTGTAATGAAAACTCAAACTTTGTTTGAATATTAGTGCAAGATAACCAAAAAATATAACCACTTTATAACGAAACTCAATATATTTTTTTTATTTTAACGCAGAAAGGAGTACTATGCGAAAGTACTTCAGTAACCCCGGGTATTCGCTCGACCAGGGTTATTTTTTTAAAGCGCGGCCGAAGGCCGCCAACGCAGAAAGGAGTATTACGCGAAAGTACTTCAGTCACCCCGGGTATTCGCTCGACCAGGGTTATTTTTTTAAAGCGCGGCCGAAGGCCGCCAACGCAGAAAGGAGTACTACGCGAAAGAACTTCAGTCACCCCGGGTATTCGCTCGACCAGGGTTATTTTTTTAAAGTGCGGCCGAAGGCCGCCAACGCAAAAGGTGTACTACGCGAAAGTATTTCAGTCAGCCCGGGTATTCGCTCGACCAGGGTTATTTTTTTAAAGCGCGTAGAAAGGAGTACTACGCAAAAGTACTACAGTCACCCCGGGTATTCGCTCGACCAGGGTTATTTTTTTAAAGCGCGGCCGAAGGCCGCCAACGCTGAAAGGAGTACTACGCGAAAGTACTTCAGTCACCCCGGGTATTCGCTCGACCAGGGTTATTTTTTTAAAGTGCGGCCGAAGGCCGCCAACGCAGAAAGGAGTACTACGCGAAAGTACTTCAGTCACCCCGATATGATATAAATTTTACAATATTATTATAGATTTTTACTTATTTATTTTTATTAAACATAAATCGCATATTATACATATACATACATATGTATAGTATATATGTATATATACATATGTATATAAACAAAGAAAAATCGTTAAGAATCCTACAAATTTGGTGTTTGAGATGTGGCAACGCTCGTTTTCCTCATAATTGTAAACAATCTAGCCTTTGCAACGATGAGTGTTCTAAGTGATTTTTAAATTAATAAATATAGGTAAAATATTACAAAATAAAAGTGAAATGTGAACTTATTTCAATCTTTAAAGTGTATATTTAAATATAACAAGAGAAAAATGTGAAAAAATTTAGGGAAACATTGAGAAATAACATGTTTTCTTAGTGCAAATTTTTGAATTTTTAAACGTGAATATTTCAAAAAATATTAGTTATTTTTACATTATTTTCGGATATTCCTCCTCTGGAGAAGCTACCCTATCCGCACATACCCCATTTATATGGAAATTCGTTTTTTTTACCCCGCCGCCAAAGTAATCGGAATCGTGCCAATTTCTATTATATATATACATATTTTTAATTCCTTTTTTATAGAGAAATCGAAAAAGCTTCACAAGGAGAAAAAGGTAAGCATTGTGAATTGAATGTTGTGTGCATAATTAAACATTTTAATATTACAGGAATCATTTGGAGAATTCAAATATATTGCGTACAACAAACAAATAAGGGAGTAAATTTTAAATTATTAAAATTAAATAGTGCATATTTATTTCAAATATATATCTACATACATATATATGTATATACATACATACAAAAATTTAAATGAATTTACAATTGTAATTGTGTCGACTTTAGAATACCGTCCCAGGATTTCGGGAATAAAATGGGTATGGTCGGATAGAGGAGGTTCTTCAGATCAATATTGCATCCTTTAGTTGATGTGAAATAAATATAATTCAACAATAAGTTTAATATTAAAAAAATTTACACGAATTAGTGACGTGTGAACATAAAAAGCGAAATATTAGTGTAAAATTAATTTTAAATCGAAAAATACGTTCTTCAAATAGTGGTAATTTTCAGTTTTAAACGCAAATATCTCGAATATTCCCGCGAGTATAACTATATATTATCTTGAACTGGATAGCCTCCTCTATAACTAAAAATGTTCATTTGTTCGTCCAAGATATTTGTTCGTATGCAGAATATCTAAAATTGTTTAAAATAAAAACAACATTAGTGTTTCATCATATACATATACGCATTTCTGCTCCTAAGCAATATTAAGCATAAATATATTAGTATTTGCTTTATAAAAATACATTTATGTTTTTCAGATATAATCCAGAAGCTGGATGCCATTGAGACCCGTCTCACTGCAATTGAAAAGTCCCTAACAGACAAAGTAAGTAACGCAGTATTACATTACCAAATTAACACAGAAGCTAATTTTTATATTTTAATTTTCTAGATGCCAGAGAAGGCCGAGGTGCAGGCGCAAAGTAAATTAGTGCGCGAATGCCGCGTCATAGCGCCAGTTGATTAGTTCTAAGTTGAAGTTTCTTATTTTACTTTAACAAATATGAATTTGTAGCATTATAACTTTTATACTGAAATAACTTGTATTTTTTTTCTGCCGAATGATTTTGATATTATTATTTAATAAAGCGAGATTTAAAAAAAAAACTGAATTTTATTTAAAATAATTGAATTTGCTAGAAGTAACAAAAGGGTAACAGATAATCTTGTTACTGCTTGTTCTGCTAACATGTTTATATGTTATAGGTAACAAACTGATAACGAAAATAATAACACTAACAGATATTCGGGTAACACATACTTTTAGTTATCCATAACACACTGGTAAGCTATGCGCTAACAAAAGAATTTGTTACCCGTAACATACTGTGAAGAGATTTGCTAACAAATGCATGTATTCTGTTAGAACAAGGCAGCATGCGATATTTGCCATTGGTTAGAGCGAGATAACCATTGAACATCAAATAGCTATGTGTTATTTTTTTCCCACTCTCTGAACAAAAGTAACAAATATTTTAACGAATGCAAAAGTGAACAATAACAAGTCGCTTAGGGTGCGAACAGAGTGGCCGCTTGTTGCCGAGCCGAGCCGACTGACGCTTATTGCGAGAACCAATGCGAGAAAACTGGTACTATACAAATTAGTACAAATAAGCGCGAACAGGTCATAGTGGGCGCCGAGCTGGTCAGAGCGCAAAGCTGATTGAATGCGAGAAAACAGTTCCAAAGCGTATTCCAGCGCCGAAAACATTGTTAATTCTGCGAAAAGCTAGTTTTGGACATAAAATTCTTTGGAAAAAGTTAAATCAAAAATTATATGCTGTCATTCATCATTTAATGGCATTCTTGTTAAACTTTTCTTGAGTACAGTCGTGTGTTTTGGTTTATTTAAAATGAATGTAGAACAATTATTAAGTGAAGTTTTTTCTCGGCCGGCTTTGTGGGATCAGAAAAATAAATGTTATCATAACCGTGTTTTAGTGGAAAAGCTATGGATGTCCGTTGCTTCAGAAATGAAAATACCAAGTAAGTTACATTGAAATTTATTATATTTTATTCATGCATACGAAATTACAAAATTTATCTCTTATTAATCTACCATTTTTGACACTTGGTTTGTTGTATTCTTTTATGATTTTTTCCAAATGTTCTTTTTGCACTTCTTCTTTTAAATTTTCATCTAATCATTCTAAATCAATAATTATGTTGTGTAGAAAGCATATACATTTTACAATAAGTTCAGCGAACAAAGGATCCGTTTCAATGGGTTTCCATAATATTCTGAACCTTGCACTTAATAACCCAAAGGCGCATTCAATGTACTTTCTAGCTCTTGAAAGCCGGGCATTAAAATATTCCTGGTTTTCCGTTATCTCCTTTCGGCTATACGGCCTTAACAAACATTCTAAAAGGGGATAAGCCTCATCCCCAAGAAATACATATGACACAATTTCTTCACTGTTTGGCAGACATGTATTTCCTGGTACAGGTAGTTCTCCACTTTTTAAAAGATTAAAGTTTTTAGAAGAGCTAAAAGTGCCACCATCACTTTGCTTTCCGTATCCACCAAGTTCAACCGCAATAAATTTGCAGTTGGAATCGGCAATACCTTGCAACACAAGAGAAAAAAAGTGTTTATAATTATAATACATGGAGCCAGTATTTCCTGGACACTTGATTCGTATGTGCTTCCTGTCGATAGCACCAATACAATTTGGGAAGTTCCATAGCTTCCAGTATTGCTCTGCAATTTCTTGAAAACATTGTTTGTTTGGCTGCGGCATATGTATAGTAAACATATTATCCCATAGAACTTGGGTTGTCTCCTTAACAACAGCTCCTACTGTTGATTTGCCTAGCCGAAACGAAAAAGCTAGTGAGGCAAATGATGCTCCAGTTGCCAGAAATCTAAATAAGAAAGTTAAAACAAAAATTGTTATTTAAATTTATATTATATTATTTCTATAATTTTTTGTATATTATTGTTTAAATTCATGTATGCATATAATTTTTATCATATTTTAATTATATGGTTTTATTTGATCTTGCAGAGGAAGACTTAAAAAAAATGGAAGTATTTACGCGATCAATTTCGATGTGAAGTACGCAAAATTCCAACTCCAAAATCGGGGGATGCCGCATCACAAATTACTTCGAGTTGGCCTTATTTCAATTCTCTACTGTTTTTAAAGGACCAAATGAAATACAGAAATTTAAGTGGTAATTTAAAAGCGTCAAGTGTAAAAGCTACCCAAGAAGAGGTTGAATATGAAGAAGAAATTGAAGATATTCTCAACATTTCACAAGTCGAAGAAACAAGAGATCTGTGTGACAATGACGAGTTCAGATGGGAAGTTCCATCGAAAAAAAAAATACCTCTAACAGCACTGCCCAATTGTTGGAAATTGAAAAAAGAAAATTAGCACTGCTGGAAAATAAAAAAATGAAAAAAAAGACTGTATTGGATGAAGATGAAGCATTTTTTGTAACTCGAAAGGAAATGCAAAATGTACTTTATAAATACGTGTATGCAAAAGTTAAAAATAGACTGTCCAATGAAACTTCAAGATACGCGCCTTTGTCTTCACCAATCAGCGCTTCTTCTGAAAGCTACCAGATAAATTCTTAAGACCTTAGCACAACTCCTTGTTTTCAACCAATCTCATTTACCACAGTTGAAGGTACAAATATACCATCAACTTCATCATCATTGGTTCCAGACCAAAATACAATGGAAACTGTAATTTATTCATCTTTAAATTCTTCTTAATTAATTTATATTATTTATTTTTAATTTTTTTGTTTTATTTTTCTTTTTTATTATAACAAAATGTATTCATGAATTTAATACGATAAAAATTAAATTAATACAATAAATACATATATATAAAACATAAAAAATTTCTTACCTGAGAGTTACTATCAAGCGTTCACATGGACATATTGGTACTTTAATAAAATTACTCCACTTTTTTTTTAATTTATCACCAATCTTTTCGAGAATATAGTCGAAAGTTTCAACACTCATTCGAGTATATTCTTTAAACTTGGCAGGATATTTTCTTAAATCACTATATAAGTGATGAAATTCTCCAAATTCACTTCGTTTATCATTTATTAGATGTTTTCCAAATGATTTTTTATTGATAAAATACTTTAAAACAGTAGCCGAAGCTAAATACTCATCATCTGACGAATCCATATCTTTTCACTTCAATTTCACAAACACGAATGAACAACAAACCCAAATGCATACAAACATACATAAAACACAAATAATAGATAAAATATCAGCGCTGATTCTCGCATCCACTATGCACACTCAAACTTGTTTCTCGCATGAACAAGTTCTCGCAATAAGAATCGGCTCGGCATCAAGCGGCCACTCTGTTCGGACCCTTACACGTTTGCTAACAGCTATCCGTCTTGCAGGGTTTATTTAGGAAGGAGGTTAATAACAAATATTTATTGTTTTGGTTGTTCCAACACTTTACTGGCTCGTGTGGTCGACCAGTAAGCTATTGCAAAAGTAAAACAATTAATCGACTGGTAATAAAAAATTTATCGATGGCTAGAAGGGTGCCTAACTTCTGAGAAACTGTGTGTGTGTGCTATTGGGAAACAGTGTTATAATTTATTTAT
This sequence comes from Bactrocera neohumeralis, assembly GCF_024586455.1. Classification (NCBI taxonomy): domain Eukaryota; kingdom Metazoa; phylum Arthropoda; class Insecta; order Diptera; family Tephritidae; genus Bactrocera; species Bactrocera neohumeralis. The sequence goes on from NW_026089622.1 coordinate 18,823,716, forward strand.
ATGGTGAAGTACTAAGGTCAGAAATTTGTTGGTTGTAAAAAAGATGTCCGTTCAAGTAGAGCCGCTGACTTTATCTAAGGGTGAATTATACTGTAATTACTTTGCAAAAAACTAATATTATTTTTTTTGTAGATATAAAGAGAGCCATTGAGTTACTAGATAAATTACAATGTAGTGGAGATTTTCCGACAACTAAGCTTTCTGCGTTACAGAAAGTCCTCCAAAGCGATTTTTTGAACGCTGTCCGAGAAGTTTATGAGCACGTATACGAAACAGTTGACATTCAGGGTTCTCAGGATGTTAGAGCTTCGGCCACAGCTAAAGCCACTGTTGCAGCATTTGCTGCAAGTGAAGGACACGCTCATCCTAGAGTAGTTGAATTACCGAAAACTGAAGAAGGTGAGGCGAAGACATATTTAACATTAATGAAAAAATTGACGTTAAAAAAAAAGAATAAGAATAGCCTTCCCCAAATTAGAGGTAAAAATGATTGGTTTTGAAATATCATACCGTTTTTGGAATTAAAATGGGAATATACAGATAGAGGAGGTTCTCCAAATTAAAGTATGGCATATATATATAAATAGGTCGCTGTCTTATGGTAGTTAATATATTACGGTGTTGAAATGGGGTCGGGTTTAGTATCGCGCCGGTTAATTTTGGTTCACTGTACCTAAACGAAAGAACCAAATTGAAAATTTTAAACACGCATGTATGCTTAAATTATCGAACTTTATTTGAAAACATATTTTATAAAAATCGGTTTACAAATTTTTCCACAAATTCACTTTAAAAAATGCTTTTTTTTGCCAATTTTTAAATATATGTTAGTGTATTTTCATCTGTTGTGCATTGTACCAAGCCAATTATGGATACATTTTCACGCACATATGTATATTACTTATGAATTATAAAAACCACTAGTGATGTTTTTAATTACTTTTGATGGTTAATTTGTTTGTAAATCTTTAAATAAAATACACCTTTTTCTGCATTGAGTTCAATAATTCGAAAAACCAAAATGACTGCCTAATTTGAACTGTCAAATTACCGAGAAAGCACGAACAAAAGGGAATAAATTAAACCCACTTAGCAATAAATGTATGAAGTGAACGCGAAAAGGTGTTCAATGCTAAAATACTGTGGATGGCTTGCCGGTGTTGGACCGGCCAGAGTTATTTTTTAAAGCGCGGAAAGGAATGAAATGCTGAAATACTGACTTATAGTTTTAAAGATATTTGCATTTAAAGTTAAAAAATTGACAACTTTTACATTGATAATTTGTATATTGTGAATAACTTTTTCACTTGTATTATGTTATGTTATTACGTTTCTGTATATTAATATTTTTAATATTTGTTGTAAATAAAGTTTTATTTTAATTATTTTATTTTAGTTAAAATTCTCTGCATTTGCACAATAAGAAAAGGGTGTCCATGGTTATTTTTTTGTGAAGCGCGGCGCGGAAGTTTTGAGTGCATCTACCGCATTTTTAGTGAACTTTGTGAAATCGCGTGTTTGCAATAATTTTTTTGTGAATAATTCGTTAAAATCGGAATGGGAAAAAATCTCAAAGTTTAAATAATAGTGTAAATAAGCTAAGATAAGTTTTATAGGTAAGTAAATTTTATTTGTTTGTAAGATTTGTTTGATTTTTTGGTTGGTTCCTTGCGGAACCGTCAGGCACCCGGAGTACGAAATTTTGCAAATATGAAATTATATACAAAATGATTATACTATGGCTTTTTTGTAGTTTTTTCAGCAATGTCTCGTAGAATACGTGATTTTCGAACTGAAGAAGAGCTAAGCGAATTCGTTAATTCTATTGCGTGGTCGGAAAGCTAAGACGGCGGCGATTTTTCTGCTGATGACAGTGATGTAGACCCCGATTTTGACTTTAGTGCTGCTTTGCGTAGTGAAGATTTAGAAGACGAAGTAGCAGATGTTCAGAACATTGCTGACTTAGCTGTTGTTCAGAATGTGGCAGATATTGCAGATGTCGATATCGGCAATCCAGTTATAGAAGAAAATAGTGAACCAAATCAATGTAAAATATCCCTTTCTCTTATACGAAAGCTTTTTGTTTCTAGATAAGATCTTTATTAGGCATGGATGTAGCAGAAGAGCCAGTTGTTGTAGGTGATCACGCCCGATGGCTAAAGTATGTCACAATGTTTGAAGGCGTATGGATTGACAAAGAGTCTGATGTATTCAAAAAACCGTTGTGGCGAAAAACAAATCTTCAATTATACGCTAATTGGATAAGATTTCAAGGTGATGAGGCTTTGACACCGGAGATATTGGCATTGCATTCGCCGCTTCAGTTTTTTACATTTCTTATGTCAGACGACATTATTTCAAATATTGTGGAACAGAGCAATTTGTACGCAATACAACAAAACATTGAAAAACCATTGAACACCACGCCTGATGAAATAAAACTTTTTATGGGAATCAGTTATTATATGTCGGTGTATAAATATCCCGGAATTCGATCATATTGGGGTAACTATGGTTTCAAGCCAATCATGGATTGTATGCCAAGGAATCGCTGCGATAAAATTCGCCAATTCTTGCATTTTAATAATGATGAAATGACACGCTCCAATCGTGAAAGCCAGTCTTCCGCGTCGTGCCAGCGACTGCCATCAACATCATCGGATGCTGCGCGCAGTTGCAGACGTAATCGGGTCTCTGAGGCAGTTGAAATGTATGGACAAATACCACAACACGATTCGGGATATGATCGTTTGTACAAAATACGCCCAATACTCACGGCACTAAATAAGAACTTCAAAAAGGTTCCAATGCGACCAAGATTATGTGTTGACGAGCAAATCTGTGCGACGAAAATAAAGCACTATATGAAACAATACATACCAGATAAGCCACACCCATGGGGTGATAAGTTATTCCTACTGTGCGATGATTCCGGATTTCGCTACGGATTTGAAATTTATTCCAGCGATGACGACCACCGTCAAGACAATGAACCAAACTTGGGTGCGTCAGCAAATATTGTCAGATTAGCCCGCTCGGATCCGCGATTTGTAAATCATGCAATTTTTTTTGACAATTATTACACTTCGATTCCGTTTATGGTATATTTGCGAACACAAGGCATCTATTCACTTGGGACTATTCGCCGTTCACGAATTCCATTGTGCAAATTACAGCAGAAATTTAAAAATCGTGGTGATTGGGAAGAATACGCTGCTTCATTTCACGGAATTGATGTTACAACTGTGGCTTGGAATGACAATAAAGTTGTCAACATGGCTTCAACAATGGCTGGAATAAAGCCATATCTTGCGGCCAATGGTGAAACGCCTGCGAATGCACGTTACAACAAAAAGAAAAAAACTACAGAGAGCATTCAGTGTCCAAACGTTATCCACGAGTATAACAAATACATGGGCGGCGTTGACCTCTTGGATTCGTCACTGGGTCGTAGTCATATTCGCATAAAATCACGAAAGTGGACAAACCGATTATTCTACCACATGTGTGATATGGCTATCATCAATGCCTGGATGTTATTTAAGCGACATCATGCGGACACCAATCAAACTGAGCCCAAGATGGTATTGCACTAATTTGTGTCAGAAGTTGCCCAGTGCCTGACAAAATCTGGTACTGATATGAGAATTGGAATAGGTCGACGAACAAATTTGGAAGTAGAAATATCTGCAAAACGTCAACGCCCCATGTCTGGTCCGCTACCACCACGTGACATTCGCCTAGATAACGTTAGGTAATTACCAGAGTATGTGAAGGAGGGAAAGCCGCGATGTAAGAATCCCAATTGCACATCTCGTTCAAAAGTACGATGTCGAAAATGTGGAGTACATTTGTGTTTTACACCAGAAAAAAACTGCTTTGCTGTATTTCACCAGAACTAAAGCCAATAATGGTGTAGTATATATTTCTGTGGTGTATCCTGTATATCCTTGTCTTACAATAAAAAAGACAAATCGACATGCAACAGCACACAAAAACATTGACCAACATCGAAATAAAAATGTTTTTTTTTTAGTTCATCTTGTTTATTTTTGAAGTTCGGGTGCCTAGTGGTTCCGCTAGGAACCAACCAGGGTTTTTCTACCTAGCTGAGGTAAATTTCACTTGCAAACAAATGCCCCTATTGCGGTTTTCAACCCAACTGCATTTCAGTCGAAGTTTAAAAATTCGGTACAAAAATATAAAATATCACTTCATTCCAGAATAATTAATAATAAAATAAAAAAAATATTACTTTGTGTCTTAAATAACCAAAAAAAATTAAAATCTTTGCGAAGATTTTAATTTAGCAATTTTGAGGCGCTGCACCTCAATTTGAATTTATTTTTTCCAAATTGTGGCTTTCCTCTTCCTACTTCTGGAAACTTCTCCATTAACTCAACCAATTTTTCGAATTGCTTTTTTGTTACAACTTTATTTTTTCTAAAAATTTATAAAAAATATTAATTAAAATTAATTTAACATTAATTAAAATAGTTATTTTACCCGTCCTCCATTTTTCTTTAATATCTTTTTGTATTTCACTGCACGAATGTTGAACTTATTTATATACTAGTCAACCCCACTTGTACAGAGTTGAAAAGTTCGATCATACTTCAACCGCAATTTTTTTTTTTACGGATTGAGTTGAAGTTGGCAATACCGAATTTTTAAACTTCTACTGAAATGCAGTTGGGTTGAAAACCGCAATAGGGCACAAGTCTACATAACATATCGTTGATTTGCGCCCACGCTCCAACGGAAGAGATGGACGATGTGACCAAACATGCCTTCTATAAGCGCTTGGAGAGCACCTATAAGAACTGCCCCCGCCCCGATATCAAAATCGTGCTTGTCGACTTTAACGCCAAGGTGGGTAAAAAAGGTATATTTGGCACTGCCGTCGGTAAATTCAGCCTCCACGATGAAACATCCCCAAATGTATTGAGGCTGATCGACTTCGCCGGGGCCTGAAATATGATTATCTGTAATAGTATATTCCTGCATAAAAAACTTCATCAAGATATCTGGTTGTCTGCGGATTGAAAAGCCACTAACCAGATCGATCATGTTATGATAGATGGAAGACACGTCTTCAGTGCTTTAGGCATTTGTGATCATGTTATGATAGATGGAAGACACGTCTTCAGTGCTTTAGGCATTTGTACGCTCTGAGGTCATTACATTGACTCGGACCACTACCACATCCGCTTCTGGGCAGCAACAAACACAAGAGAGGTTCGACGTCGAAAAGCTGCACTCACAACAGAAAGTCGACCGATTTGCTAGTCGAATTGCAATTCTGCTCTCTGAGAGCACTCATCAACAAATGCGGTGGACTCTTGTAGAACCCCCAAAGGTGATCTAGTGACTGATGCCCAGAGCATACTAATATTATGGAGGGAACATTTCTCCAGCCTGCTGAATGGCAATGAAAATATAACGCCAGGAAAGGTGAAACCGATTTTCCAATCGATGACGATGGAGCAGACGTTCCATTACCTGACTATGAAGAAGTTTGAATAGCAATTACCCGCCTAAAGAACAACAAAGCGAAAAGGGACGATGGATTGCCGACCGAGCTATTCAAACACGGAGCCGAAGCACTGAAAGGGACATGCTTCAGCTTCTTTGTAAAATATGGTTGGACGAAAGCAGGCCAACGATTGGAATTTCAGTGTGGTTTGCCCAATCCACAAAAAGAGAGATCTCACAATCGCCACCAACTACGTGGGATAAGTCTCCTAAACATCGCATATAGGTTCTATCGAGCGTATTGTGTGAAAGATTAAAACTCACCGTCAACAAACTGGTTGGACCTTATCAGTGTGTCTTTCGGCACGATTCCGATTACTTTGGCGGAGGGGTAAAAAAACCGTATAAATGGGGAATGTGCGGATAGGGGAGCTTCTCCAGAGAAGAAGTATCCAAAAATAATATAAAAATAACTTTTATTTCTTAAAATATTCACGATTAAAAGTTCAAAAATTTGCACTAATAACACATGGTATTTCTCTATGTATCACTAAATTTTTTCACGTTTTTCACTCTGTATATTTAAATATGCACTCTAAACATTGAACTAAGTTCACATTTCACTTTTATTTTGGTATATTTTACCTAAATTTACTAATTTAAAAATCACTTCGCACACTCATCGTTGAAAAGGTTAGATTGTTTACAATTATGAGGAAAACAAGCCTTGCCACATCTTAAACAGCAAATATGTAGGATTTTTAACCATTTTTCTTTGTTTGCTTTTTCGCGTGATTCTTTTTTCTATATTAACTATAAAAAAAATTCTTTCTACATATGTATATGTGTAATATGTGATTTATGTGACTGAAGTACTTTCGCGTAGTACACATGATGTTCACTAGGGTGGGTCGATTCCGGACTTTTTTCGATTCGGGATTTCTAATAGTGCGGAAAAGTTGCCTTAGTACATCCTGATTCCAATGCAACTTTTTGTTTTGAGATCGGATTGCATCTTCAACCCCAACTCCGGCCTTGAAATTTCGGGAATTCGTCTAAAATCGTGAAATTGTCTACCTAGCGCCTGAAATACGCATTTCATGGCAAAACGTATAAAACAAAAGTTATTTGTCACGTCATTTGCTACCGAAATGGTATACGTGATCATGGCCCTATAACGAACCGTTCCCGAGATACGAGCGAAAATGCGGCGCCAGAGCGCAAGGTAAAAACCGGCTTGCGGCCACACTTCTTGACGTTGATTTCGCCGAGTGCTATCACTCACATTCATTCACCTACGCCAAAGGACACGTTCGGGTAGGTCTCCACACAAATATTTTTCATCGAGTTCCTTCATTCTTGTCGGTGATTTCGCCGAGTTCTATCACTTACATTCATTTCCCTGCGCCATACGACACGTTCGGACTGGTCTCCACATAAATATTTTTTTCATCGAGTTCCTTCACTCTTGTCGTTGATTTCGCCGAGTGCTATCACTTATATTCTCTCAACATAACACAGAACTCAAAATGTCTGTATCTAAATTTAAATTTAGACAGAAATGTCCTGTGTTTGGCATATATCCGTAAAATCTCTCTGAGTCCCAGTTACCTACTTACCAGGATGTTCTTTTGTGTTATCAGTTTGAAAGATTTCGTATAGGGCGACTCCGAGGCGACAACTATGAACCTAGGAGTAAAGAGGTTACAGAAATAGTTGCAAAAAAGGTTGAAAGTACTTTCAAAAAGTCATCTATTCCGATAGTTTCACACACCAGAGTTGTACAAATGCTCACCACATACCATAAGAAATTTTTGACTCTTAAACAAATGTTTTTAAGGAACCCAATAGGTTTGAGCTCTAAAAGAGACGACTTTGTCTCTTCTGCCGGAAAATTATTTGACATAGCTGCTTGTAAATGCATTTATTTTTCTTCTTGCACTTGTCCCAAGGAAAGGAAAGTTCCTATCAATGAACAACCATTTCTCTTGGACCAGAGAACCAGAAGAATTGGTCGCATTGGAAGTGTTGATCTATGTACCTGAAACAAAAAAGATTACAAAGAAAAATGAACGTAAAGCTTTCAAAACGTCATTCAACATCAACACTTACCAGAAAAGTATCAGCTAGAACACGTGACCATTCAGATCAGCCAGACTTTCATACAGACGACAACAATGTAGGTGCGTCGCACATGGATTCTTCCAAAAACAATGATGATGAGTTTTCTCTTCCATCCTCTAAAACCAAACAAAACACACTAGTATTAGAACGCACTGCTTTAGCTGCCCGAAGATTTGGAGTAAGTGATAAAGCAGCGGCCTTGATTGTTTCTTCTGTTTTTCTGAATGCCAAAAAAACAGGTTTGATAACAGAGGATCAGGCTAGCTTTGTCACTGACAAATGCAGGATTAGTCGGGCAAAAAAAAGTGTTGGATTAAGCTCCAAAACACCGAAAGTATTGACTCTGTATATGGGCTGTATTTTGACGGCCGCAAAGACAATACACTTACACAAGTCAGCGAAGGTGAAAAGTACTACCGCGACACTGTCAAAGAGGAACATATTTCTCTTATAGCGGAACCTGGTTGTCATTACTTTGGCCACGTCACCTCTCCTTCCGGGTCAGCTGAGGATGAGACGCAAACTATATGGCAACATTTACAAGACAATTCAGTTGATGTGGAACATCTAGAAGTTGTCGGTGCTGATGGCACCAACACGAACACAGATTGGAAAGGTGGAATCATTCGGAAACTAGAAGAAAGAATAGGTAGCCCATTACAGTGGGTTGTTTGTCTTCTACATTTTAACGAACTTCCATTTCGTGCTCTTTTCGAACACATAGATGGTGTCTCAAAGAGTCCAAATACATTCTCAGGTAAACTGCTCCCTGATTGTGAGAAGTTGCCTGTTGTCAAATTTGAAAGTTTTCCATCCTGCCAATTACCTTCTGAGGTTATTAATCCGACCCAACTTAGCACAGACCAAGCTTATCTCTATAAAATATCAGAAGCTGTTATTTTCGGTCAATGTTCCTCAGATTTAGCGTCGGTGCATCCAGGTAACATGTGCAAATCTCGGTGGCTCACCTGTGCAAATAGAATTCTGAGATTATACATTTCTACTGACAAACCAACAAAGGATATAAAGATTTTGGTCAAGTACATACTTACAGTTTACTAACCTTTCTGGTTCTCAATAAGATTCAACAGTTCAATCAAAGATGGCTCGCGCCATCTGCAATTCAAAGGTCGAGATACTTACCTGCTAAACTGCGCAAGGTTGTCGATTCATCCATTCAACAGAATGCTTTCTTTGCTCTTCCAGAAAACATTCTCCTTAGTATGATGACTGACGAACGGATAGATAAGCAGAGTCTGACACTTTAAATGGAAGGGTTAGATGTAATAAAGTGCCAAAGCTGAATTTTAAAGCTAATAATTATTACGATATGATTAACTGGAAGACTATTACCTTGACTGTTCCACCAGTTCTTTGTTCAGTTTCTAACGAAGAACTCATAAAAGGGCTGTCGGGAGACACTGCAGAGGTATGGAAATTTAGTGAATTCCCCTCTCACACCGTGGCAGTCGAGAGAACCGTCAAACTGGTGACAGAGGCATCTTCTAAAGTTATTGGCCCCCAATCTCGTGATCGTTTTATACGCTCTACACTGAAATCTAGGCAGCAAGTGCCAAAGTTTAGTAGAAAATCTGATTTTATCAATAAATTTGACACAGATTCAGACTAAAACAAGCCTGACATATGGTTGGTTGGTTGGGTTGGGCTTGGGAGGAACCCGAAGAGCAGCCACCTCCACGCGGTGGGTTCTGGGTGACCAATACAGCTTAGCTGAGAGCTGCAACAATTTTCACCTTGCGCTGTGGCGCGCCGCCTTTTCGCTCGTATCTCGAGAACGGTTCGTCCTACGGCCATGATCACATTTCGGTAGCAAATGACTTGACAAATAACTTTTGTTTTATACATTTTGCCATGAGATACGTATTTCAGGCGATAGGTAGACAATTTCAACCCTATACATTTTTTAATCAGGAGGACTTCCTCTTTCCAACGGTACCTTCAAATCGCGGCGCCAAAGAAATCGGAATTGTGCCTATCTTTCGACCCGGAAAATCAACAACCGACCAGATATTCATCATGTGCCGAATTTTGGAAAAGACCCGTGAAAAGAGAAACGGCACACACCACCTCTTCGTCGGAAAGGAGCTGCCTTTACGTCGAGATGTCTAAATTTGGTATCCCCGCAAAACTCTTCTCCAAGCCGTTCGAAACCAAACGATGTTTTAGACAAGGCGACGTCCTATTGTGCGATTTCTTCAACCTGGTGCTGGAGAAAATAATTTGAGCTGCAGAACTTAATCGAGCAGGTAGATATTGATATCATTGGTCTCTGACTTCGCTTGGAATCCCCAATTGGCGCCACGTAGCGAAAAGAAAAAACGACTTTATTAACTCAGCTATAATCGCGTAAGAGGTGTTGCGCTAGTAAAAAAGAAGCTTTTGTAAGCAATAGAACACACTTATCAACCATAAATGTGTTTTGTTTTTATTTAATTTAGTTACAAAATATTTTTTCTATTAATTTTTTTTTATTATTTTCATTCGTTGACAAATAGGACGAATGAACAGAATTTAACCAAAATAAAGTTACAACCGAGAAGGACATATAGTAACAATACCATAGTAAAGGTATCATGGTATTCTGTTTACTACGTTGGTGACACAAATGACAATGTAGTAAACTCAAATACTAGCTTTGTTTCATAGGCATTAAATATTTCAAAAATATTTTAAACAATAAATATGTTGTTATGTGTTATGGAGAAAATAAGTTCAATTATTTAAAGTACTCTAAAGTTAATCTATTTTCATCGCAAAAAAGCGATTTGGTTAAAGTTTCTCTAAATTCGTCACATAAAATTAGTCATTTCCTGCTTTTTTGGAAGAAAAATTGTGAAAAATGTTTTTTTCTATTTCTATTTTAATTTTTTAAGTCATTTTGACAATATCACGAAGAGCTTTTTTGTAAAAGCTTTTAGCAAAGTTTGTTACCTGTTTTTTTTAGCTATGTTTATACAAATACAAAAATTAAACATCATAGTGTTGTTACCAGCAAAATACTACATTGATCATATGATATTTTGCTAGTATTTGGTAACACACATATGGTATTGTTACTACATGTATGTCTCGGGTATTATTGAACTAAAATTTTATTTGCAATATTATGTTAATAAATGAAAAGTGCATAATATAAGTGCAAAAGACTATTAAAATATAGAAATTACTAGTTAAAATATTGATTTTTTTTTTTTAAGTTTTCAATACAAATATCTTAAAAACTATAAGTCAGTGGCAACAATACATATATATTTTCGTGATCTGGAGAACGTTCACTTTCCACTAATACCAATTTTAACCCTGAAATATGTAGATGCTATTCTAAATCCCATCCCTAATTGGTTTTTACAAATAAATTTTATATTAAATATTGCAAAATTAGCTTTTGATCAATATTTAACTATTCAATTCTTTTTCACATAATAAAAGGTTTTTTTGCACTATTTATTACAAGCTAAATATGTAGAAGCGAATTAGTGAAGTATTAGCAAAGTTAAAAATATAAATGGAAAATTCATTAGGGGTATTCGCTTGCTCATGCAAGATTGCAGATTGCAAAAATACTATACCGAAATATACAAAGGCACGAGAGCACCCATTGCAGAATCTAGTGATATATGAATGGCTAATTCGGTCAATTTGTTGTGAATGACTATTAAGCATGGCTATTGTGAATTGGCGCACCTTTTGCATACATTTTTAACAAAGAAAAACTGTAACAAATCTTTATATTTTAAATAGAAATAATAAAATCTATTTAAAACTTACCATCCTCAACAATTTAACAACGTAATATGTCTTTATGTAAAATGACAGCTAAAACAGGGTTGCAATTATATTTTTACGTGACATTATATAGTATGCATATACATAGGTTTTAGACTGACATATTTTACAGCCATTGCAAATAATTTTCTGCGTGTATTTGTTGTTGTGCCGGTGCACCAAGAGGAAATATATGCAATTCTTGCACCGTGCAAGGGTTTTGTAAGAGCAAGAGAATACCCTTACTATAAATTGAAGAAGCACGTATGGCATAATAGTAGAACTTTAAATGTAAATGTTTTAAAAGTCATATTTTATGGCATATATATATTATTTTTCTTATTCTGGGAAACCTTCTGTATGCGTATATACTTATTTTAACTCCGAATTCGGAGAATTATATTCTACATTTTTCCCATGGGTTTTGTGATATTTTGATTTCAAATTCATTTATCTAAAGTGACTGACGAATGGTTTTTGCTATATTAAAAGATATGACAACAATTTCAAACTTTATTATAATTTTTTCTGCAAAATTACGATTCTTTTGACGCATATACCCGACTCAGATGTGTAGTTTGGAAAATATTTGTATTTAAAGTTAAGAAATTTGTAAAAGTAATAAACACTATTTCACTCACATTTTTCAATTAATATATATTTAATTACACTGTACTCATTGAATATATCGGGTGATTTTTTAAGAGCTTGATAACTTTTTTAAAAAAAAAAACGCATAAAATTTGCAAAATCTCATCGGTTCTTTATTTGAAACGTTAGATTGGTTCATGACATTTACTTTTTGAAGATAATTTCATTTAAATGTTGACCGCGGCTGCGTCTTAGGTGGTCCATTCGGAAAGTCCAATTTTGGGCAACTTTTTCGAGCATTTCGGCCGGAATAGCCCGAATTTCTTCGGAAATGTTGTCTTCCAAAGCTGGAATAGTTGCTGGCTTATTTCTGTAGACTTTAGACTTGACGTAGCCCCACAAAAAATAGTCTAAAGGCGTTAAATCGCATGATCTTGGTGGCCAACTTACGGGTCCATTTCTTGAGATGAATTGTTCTCCGAAGTTTTCCCTCAAAATGGCCATAGAATCGCGAGCTGTGTGGCATGTAACGTTTCAAATAAAGAACCGATGAGATTTTGCAAATTTTATGCGTTTTTTTTTTTAAAAAGTTATCAAGCTCTTAAAAAATCACCCGATATATCTTAAATTTTCATTTATTGTGTATTTATTTAAGAAAATAAATATATTTTAAAAATTATTTTGTGCACCTAGTACAGTTTCAAAAGATTTATGTGTTTAGACTTATCACAAATATTAGTGTTGCCATATTTTGTATCGTGAAAAAAAAAAATCAATTTCTGTTTATCACCTTTATTATTCTTTCTTTGAAGCTCGGCCGAAAGTCGGTAGTGCAAAAAGAAGTTTGACACGAAAGAACTCTGAACACCCCGGTGTTGTGCCGACCAAGGTTATTTTTTTTTTTGAAGCGCTGTCGAAGACCGTCAGTGCAGAACGAAGTTCGACTTAAAAGAACTTTGAACACCTCGGTGTTCAACCGACCATTGTTATTTTTTTGAAACGCGACCGAAAGCTGCCGATGCAGAAAAAAATAAATGCGAAATAATATATAACTTTTCTCTATTTAAAAATAAGATATGACATATAACCTATACGAATGAAATAAAAATCCTTTTGAACCATTGTCCCCTTATATAGTAAACTGAAAAATGTTTGTTTAGTTTTTCAGAACACAATATGTGATAACATTGGTATTCGTCATGAATGTAACCACACAAACTGTGAATGTTAACTTGTTATATACAATTGTTGACCTTTTTAAATTCGGAGAACCTCCTCTATCCACCCGTAACTCCAGATCGCGGCGCCAAAAGAATCGTAATGGAGCCAATTTTTCACTAGGTGTATTCGGGATCCGTTGTATTTGTCATTGTATTTTATATTCGTGATTTTTAATAAAAAAAGTAATAAAAAACCAACAAAAAATGTACGTGCCTTTCAAATACAAGAGTGTAAGAAAATACAACGGTGCGGCCTTATTGTAATTGTGATTTGTCACAGCTGATCACAATTAAAAAGATGGTTAAACTATTAGACGTTGTAAGTTTCCAATGCTAATATTTTCTAAATATTTTAATAAACACTTTTTTTTGTTACAGAAGTTCAAAAGAGAAAAAATAAGGCGCCGTGAAAAGCCCAAAAAAAAATGGACTGATACAGAAGTTGGTCAAGTTTTAGACTACTTGCAGGAGCATCCGTTGTTTCAAGTAAGTTATTCTCATTTTGTTTATATCCACCCTGGCATCGTAAAATACTGTAGCTTGGTACGAAAGTGCGCACCGTATACAAGTCACCAGAGCTGTGGAAAATGGGACAGCTGCGTGCCGGCTTTTTAGATTAGTCTTTTATTATTAAATAATTTTGTGCTTTTAGAAAAATTGTCTATGATGTGCTCCCATTTTTATAGTTTGCAGGACATCTTTTTTAAGGGATCGTCTCAGTGTGACCCTCCGAAAAAACACATGTTTTCGCTATTTTTTTTAATGTTGAAACTAACTAATCGGTCCGGATTTTTTTTTATAAATAAATACATTCATGACGAAAACAAAATGATTTTCTTATATTTATTTATTTGGTGTATAATAGTTAAATAAATGGTTGAAATGACACGTAAAACAAAGGTCATGTACGAGGCTTCCATAGCGCGATAGAGAATGACGTTAAAATGTTATCTCCAAATTGGAGCTAGATGCCTTCAAAACTCTTCCTTCAAGAGTGGAAACCGTTCAAAGATTGGAGTCGCTACGTTCTCCACTCTGTTCCCTTTCTACAAGAAACGCTGTAGCGACCGTAATAATTTGAATTTCGATTTCAAGATTTGAGAGAATGTTTATTACAGGATAGTATATCCGATAATGTAACAAAAAAAATCGATTTTTCGAAAATTTTACACTAAGACGATTCCTTAAAAGCAAATCAGCAAACTCAACATACGAATTATAGTCTGAATAAGTAACAATTCTTGACGATAACGAAGTTATTACTTCGGATCAGCTGGAAAACAACACAATTTGTATATTCGAATATATTGTCGAAGTCGCTATAACTGTGAAATTCTTATTCCAGTTACCACTAAACAACATGAAAATTTAAATAACAACAAGACGGTTGGGTTTCTTCAAAAAATGAAAGAATATGCACGGAAAACAGCTATTATTGAGTATAAAGATGAATTACAAGAAGTAAACGGAGATATAGTTCAAGCGAAACCGAACTTAATAACGGAGCGAATTTTCATTTAATTCATTGCTGCGCTTTTACACAAATGTAAAAAAATATCAACCCTTATGTTATATAAATTAAAAACATTATGATTCAATTTAGTTTTAACTGAATAAAATTACAAATTTAAATAATGCTGTCGCATTGTGTTACTAGTCAAACATCATATGGTGGTGATTAATGGGGTTCTCGAATTTCTTGATCGACAAATATTGATTCCATTTCCTTTTCATTCAATAAAATATTGTGCAAAATTCAATCGGACTTGAAGCTAATCACAACAAAATTTGTGATTTTCTCATTTGATTTCTGATTTTGAGCTCTTTTAGACCTGCAACCCACTGAAATCCTTCGACTCGTCAAGAAACATTGCACAGATTTTATAAACCTTAGCATCATGAGCGCTGAGTCATGACTCACTACAATATGTCGATTTTTGCATTTGTGGTCACAAGCTACTTAGCTTCTTAGAGTATCGACGATTTTTAGCAAAATACGTCGTGCGGTTATGAACGGCGATTCGCAAGATTAATATAGGAAACTAGTAGGTTTCTTTCAGTGGTATTTTTTTGCGTCGAATACTTTCAAAGCTGGAGTGTTCTCGTCCGTTCGAACGACATGACTTAGCCAGCGTAGCCGCTGCCTTTTAATTCGCTAAACTTTGTTAATGTCGTCGTATATCTCATACAGCTCATCGTTCCATCGAATGCGATATTCGCCGTAGTCAACGCGCGACGGACCATAAATCTTTCGTAGAACTTTTCTCTCGAGAGCTCGCAACGTCTACTCATCAAATGTTGTCATCGTCCATGCCTCTGCACCATATATCAGGACGGGAATAATGAGTGACTTATAGAGTTTGGTTTTTGTTCGTTTGTCGAGAGAACTTTACTTCTCAATTGCCTACTTAATCCAAAGTAGCTCCTGTTGGCAAGATTTATTCTACGTTGGATTTTCAGGGATTGTTCTTGTTCAGAGATTGCAGCGTTGCCTTGGACAATAAATAACCCATTCCAAAATTCTTTAAAATAAATGAAAACACTTTTGCAAGCCCTTATTCAGATGACTCAGATTGTATGGCAGCTACATATATGCGGTTCGGAAAAATGAGCACCTTGGGGAGAAATATTTTAGATCGATGCTTCATATCATTTCTAGTTTATGTAGCTTTAACGGATCTGGATTTTTATAAGGGTAAGAACTGTCAACTCCGCAGCAATCCTCCAAATTATATTCGGGATATTTGCTGCCGCTACATCAACAGTAATGTATATTTTTATATATAGGATCTCCGAAGTTTTCTTTTGGATGCTATAAACTTCGTGGCAAACCTAATATACCCTTCTCAGAATAGGAAGAGAGAAAATCTTAGAATAGCTTCCCTAAAATTCTTAATTAAATAGATATCGGTACCACTGAGTCGGAGTGCAACAATATAAGTATTTAGTCTTTTTATATATTTTACATATTAAGAATATTAAATTATTAGATTAGAAATAGGTAAAACTCACAATTGTGAGAACACATACAGTTCACTAATCATAAATATGTATGTACAAACCCTGCCAACCACGGCTACCCGCTTGTGACAAATATTCCAATACAACTACACATTTTTTCTCTATACACTAACACCAAAGCACATTTTCGGGTTATTTTTTGTTTACCTAAATGCGATGAAATAAAGTTTGTTTCATTTCTTGATTTATTTGAATGAGTGCGAAGGAGAAAACATAATTGTCAATAGTGACAATAGAAAATCCCAAAAAGGGTAATAAAAAAACGATTGAAAGACGCATGTCGTTCGTGATCATACCATCGTAAAGGAGGCTCGTACAGCAAGAAGGTAAGTAAATGAATTTTATGTGATTTTTTAACAATATTTTGAAAATAATTACTTCATTTATTTTTATAGCATTGGAAAGCAGAACTGAATTGGAAGTAGCAGCAGCAGCTATATCATCAGAAGCGGCAAATATCAATTGTTAAGTAAGTATGTGAAAAAAGTGTGTACTTTGAAATTGGATTGCGCAGTCGAATCTAATACGCAAAAATAAATACATGCATATGTACATATGTATTTTATGCGTTTAAGGCGGCCTGCACAATCCTATATAATAAGTGAAAACAAATGTTTGTTTTATATTTTAAATGATCAAATAATATTTATCTTTTCTTTCAGATGTTATTATTGTTTTTATTTAATTATTCTTTCTTTTCAGATTTTATCACAATTTTTATTTAATTAATCTTTGCTTTCAGAGTAAATTCTATTTGTATTTAATATAATTTATTCTTTCAGATATTATCATTTTATACAATTAATCTTCCTTTTTCTTTTAGATATTACAAATTCAATGTAATGATTCTTTATTTTCAGGTATTAATAACCTTTATTTTATTTCAGATATTTGTCTATTATCTTTTTTCAGATATTAATTATTTTTTTAAATTAAATTGATTTTTATTTATATATAAATTATAAAAATTTTTATGCAAAAATTTAAAAAATAAAATAAAATAAAAATTTTAAAAATTAAAGAATTTTGTTTGAAATTTTAAGAAATTTTTAAAGTAGGAATCAAAAAATGCAACCCTGCATCAGCCGTCGATTGGGGATATTAGAGCACGACAGATATACTTTTTTATATGACACTGCTGAATGAGCGCAACAAAGATGTATGATCACATGTATACGTACGTGTGTGGGTAGAATATTCGCTCGGCCTATGGCAAACTACACATGTTTACCCACAGGCGTACCTGTGATTATCTGGTTTTTTACCCCCTCATGGTTGGCAGGGAATATATTGAGCATGGATACATACACGCATGCACTAAAAAATCAACAATACCAACATATTTACTTTGGTTATAAACATATTTACATATTCACATACATGCAAACATGCAAGTTAACACATAATAAATTAGTAAAGTTTCAATAATTACAGTCTAATCAGGAGGATGGAGTCATGTGTAGAAGTTCACGCAAGTGAGGAAAGTTCTCTGATCGCCATTCACTTGGGAGTGGCCAGAAACGATTCTTTTACATATGACTTAAGCAGCTCACTACTTCCGGTCTTTGACCAAGTATCCTCTGGGTAGCCTAAGAACATCCGTTTGAAGGCGAGCTAAAGTGAGAAGGCGAAATATCCCCTACATAGGGTTGTGCGCTGGGTTTGGGACCCGCCACGTAAAAAAACACCCCCAACGAACAGTAACAACCAGCCTCGGATGAGAGACCCCCCTTTTGATGACGACCACGGCAAACGAAATAAGGGCATGCACCTGGAATGTCCGGTCCCTTAATTGGGAAGGTGCCGCTGCCCAGCTGGTTGATGTCCTCGTGAAAATAAAGGCTGACATCACCGCCGTCCAAGAAATGCGATGGACGGGACAAGGACAAAGACGAGTAGGTCCTTGTGGCATTCACTACAGTGGCCATATAAAGGAGCGCAAGTTTGGTGTTGGATTCGTGGTGGGAGAGAGACTTCGTCGCCGAGTACTATCATTCACTCCGGTGAATGAACGTCTAGCCACAACCCGCATCAAAGCGAGGTTCTTCAACATATCGCGGATTTGCGCCCACGCCCCGACGAAAGAGAAGGACGATGTGACCAAAGATGCCTTTTATGAGTGCTTGGAGCGCACTTATGAGAGCTGCCCCCGCCACGATGTCAAAATCGTGCTTGGCGATTTTAACGCCAGGGTGGGCAAAGAAGGTATCTTTGGTACTATGGTCGGTAAATTCAGCCTCCACGATGAAACATCCCCAAATGGGTTGAGGCTGATCGACTTCTACTAGATTCCAGCATAAGAAGATTAATCAAGCTACCTGGCTGTCTTCGGATCGAAAAACTACCAACCAGATCCATCATGTTGTGATAGACGGAAGACACGTCTCCAGTGTTTTAGGTGTGCGTGCGCTCCGAGGTCCTAACATCGACTCGGACCACTATCTTTTTGTAGCTAAGATTCGCACCCGCCTCTATGCAGCAAAAAACGCACGCCAACAAACACAAGGAAGGTTCGACGTCGAGAAGCTGCAATCACAACAGACAGCCGAACGATTCCCTACTCGGCTTGCACTCCTGCTCTCTGAGAGCACTTGTCAACAACTCGGTATAAGGGAACTGTGGGACGGCATTTCAAACTCCTTACGTACAGCTGCAACCGAAACCATTGGTTTTCGGAAAGTGCAAAAGAACAGCTGGTATGACGAGCAGTGTCGTCTCGCAGCGGAGAGAAAACAGGCTGCCTACCTCGCAATGTTACGATCGACCACAACACGTGCGGGATGGGATAGATACCGAGAGTTGAAGAGGGAAAAAAGGAGGCCGAAATGCGTGAGTACGAAGAGCTTGATAAGCTGGCCGACAGGGGTAATGCTCGAAAATTCTACGAAAAAATGCGGCGGCTTACAGAAGGTTTCAAGACCGGAGCATACTCTTGTAGAACCCCCAAAGGTGATCTAGTCACCGATGCCCAGAGCATACTTAGATTATGGAGGGAACACTTCTCCAACCTGCTTAATGGCAGTGAATGCACAACACCAGGAGAAGGCGAACCCGATTCCCCAATCCATGACGATGGAGCAGACGTTCCATTACCCGACCATGAAGAAGTTCGAATAGCAATTGCCCGCCTGAAAAACCACAAAGCGGCAGGGGCAGACGGATTGCCGGCCGAGCTATTCAAACACGGCGGCGAAGAACTGATAAGGAGCATGCATCAGCTTCTTTGTAAAATATGGTCGGACGAGAGCATGCAAAACGATTGGAATTTAAGTGTGCTATGCCCAATCCATAAAAAAGGAGACCTCACAATCTGCGCCAACTACCGTGGGATTAGCCTCCTCAACATCGCATATAAGGTTCTATCGAGCGTATTGTGTGAAAGATTAAAGCCCACCGTCAACAAACTGATTGGACCTTATCAGTGTGGCTTCAGACCTGGAAAATCAACAACCGACCAGATATTCACCATGCGCCAAATCTTGGAAAAGACCCGTGAAAGGAGAATCGACACACACCACCTCTTCGTCGATTTAAAAGCTGCTTTCGACATCACGAAAAGGAGCTGCCTTTATGCCGCGATGTCTGAATTTGGTATCCCCGCAAAACTAATACGGCTGTGTAAACTGACGTTGAACAACTCGAAAACCTCCGTCAGGATCGGGAAGGACCTCTCCGAGCCGTTCGATACCAAACGAGGTTTCAGACTAGGCGACTCCCTATCGTGCGACTTCTTCAACCTGCTCCTGGAGAAAATAGTTCGAGCTGCAGAACTAAACAGAGAAGGTACCATCTTCTATAAGAGTGTACAGCTGCTGGCGTATGCCGACGATATTGATATCATCGGCCTCAACACCCGCGGCGTTAGTTCTGCTTTCTCTAGGCTGGACAAGGAAGCACAGAAAATGGGTCTGGTAGTGAACGAGGGCAAAACGAAATATCTCCTGTCATCAAACAAACAGTCGTCGCACTCGCGACTTGGCTCTCACGTCACTGTTGACAGTCATAACTTTGAAGTTGTAGATAATTTCGTCTATTTAGGAACCAGCATTAACACCAATAATAATGTCAGCCTGGAAATCCAACGCAGGATTGCTCTTGCCAACAGGTGCTACTTCGCACTGGGTAGGCAATTGAAAAGTAAGGTCCTCTCTCGACGAACAAAAGCTAAACTCTATAAGTCGCTCATAATTCCCGTCCTGCTATATGGTGCAGAGGCTTGGGCGATGACAGCAACCGATGAGTCGACGTTACGAGTTTTCGAGAGAAAAATTCTGCGAAAGATTTATGGTCCTTTGCGCATTGGCCACGGCGAATATCGCATTCGATGGAACGATGAGCTGTACGAGATATACGATGACATTGACATAGTTCAGCGAATTAAAAGACAGCGGCTACGCTGGCTAGGTCATGTTGTCCAAATGGACGAACTCTGAAAGTATTCGACGCTGTACCCGTCGGGGGAAGCAGAGGAAGAGGAAGACCTCCACTCCGTTGGAATGACCAGGTGGAGAAGGACCTGGCTACGCTTGGAATATCCAATTGGCGCCACGTAGCGAAAAGAAGAAACGACTGGCGCGCTGTTGTTAACTCGGCTATAATCGCGTAAGCGGTGTCTACGCCAATTAAGAAGAAGAATCAGATTCCGGGTATCTGCTCAGTACATTTAATATTGTATAGTCGAAAAAGTATTTTTGTATTTCTAATCAAACTTCAACATATTCTTTTTATATTTCTACTAATAAATAAATAAACAATTATGTACCATTTTGGTCCGCTAGAGACATTATTCCATCAGTGTAAATCGAAATTTCCAGAACGGAAGCGAGCGAATCATTGTTGTGCTACATGAACCGATACAGCATCGTCTCCGTAAACTTCACAAATTTCATTGGTGACTTGCGTGGCATTCTTGCCTTTTTTATGCAAAAATTTCAAAATGTAGCGAATTTCTTCATTATTTTCATTAATTTTTGAACAGCTGTAACTTTTTCTTCTCTTCTTCCCCTTTGTTAAAGGAAGCTTAAAATCTCACCTTTCCAACACTATATGGTATAACAAATGTGATTAGCAGCACTGGAGATATACGACTGCAAAGACATCTATTGACAAAATAAGTAAAGTCTTTTTTGACTACCCAATATATCACAAATAAAACAGCTGAATCGGATTCCAGGAATCAGCACAGTATTTGAACGTTCAGAACAGTCATATACGCAAAAGTATAAATAAATTTAATTTTATAAACAGTTTTTATTTCGTATTGTCGGGTCCGGTCATAAAAATAAAAACATCTTTTTGTTAAGACTAAAAAGTTTGAAAGATAATATATAAAAGTTTGTAAAAATCAGAATAAAATATTTCTCACTAGATGGTGTGTGTATTAATTTTATAGTTTACACAGCCGTATTAGTTTTGCGGGGATACCAAATTCGGACAAATCGACACAAAGGCAGATCCTTTTCGTACTTTAGACAGGCTTCAACCCTATAGTTGTTGTTAAAAAAATGGGATTGAGGAGTAGGTTTAATATTATATAACTTTTTTGCAATATATTATATAATGTAAAAAATGTTAATGTAAGTAAACATAAAAATGTAAAATTCAAGTGTAAAATTAATTTAAAATCGAAAAACTACGTACTTGCAATAGTGGTAATTTTTAACTTTAAGCGCAAATATCTCGAAAGCTATAAGTTTCCTCCTCTATCCGACCGTACCCATTTTATTCTAGAAATCCTGGGACGGTATCCTTAAGTTTTTCTAGCAGCTTTGAAATCGAAGAAGATATGGTGAGTGTCGTTTCTCTTTTCACGGGTCTTTTTCAAGATTTGGCGCTTGGAGAATATCTGGTCAGTTTTTGATTTTCCAGGTCGAAGCCACACTGATAAGATACAATTAGTTTGGTTACGGTGGGCTTTAATCTTTCACACAATACGCTAGATAGAACGATATATGCGGTGTTGAAAAGGTTTATCCCACGGTATTTAACGCAGATTGTAAGGTCTCCCGTTTTGTGGATTGGGCATACCACACTTAAATTCCAATCGTCGGCAATGCTGTCGTCCGACTATATTCTACAAAGAAGTTAATGCATGCTCCTTATCAGTTCTTCGCCGCCGTGTTTGAATATTCGAACTTCTTCATGGTCGGGCGAAGGAACGTCTGCTCCATCGTTATCGTTTGGAGAATCGGATTCGCCATCTCCTGATGTTATGCCGCCATTGCCATTCAGCAGGCTGAAGGAGTATTAAATACAGTACAGAGTACATTAAATTTTACCACCGGGATGGTATGAGAGGTCTTTATGAGAGTCGGTGTGAAAATTGGAAGATTGACGTGACACCGCCCACTTTTTAGCGGAATTCCATATCTCAAGATCCGACTGACCGATTTCGACAAAATTTGGTATGATGTATTTTTTTTCATATTTCTATGTAAATGAGCGAAATCGGACAATAACCATGCCTATTTCCCATTAAACGCAACTTTAAATTCCACTTGATTTGTTCAGTTTACAGTACACAAGTCAAGAAGCAATTAATATAACGGGATAAAACTTTGCACTAATAATGTCTTTAGTGTGTGCCACCTTATAATGAAAAATTATTAACACCCAATAAAACCTGTTCATGCCCCTAGGTACCGAATATTTAGATAACGGTACCTATCGTTGACTCTTGATCGAAAATGACGGACAATGTGTGATATATATAACTGAAATTAAGGGATAATCCTTCCCTTATAATGGTATGTCCATATGTCAAAAACGGGTTGAATCGGACCAATACTTCCCTTAGCCCTCATATACTTAAAATAAAGATTTTCGAACTTCCGGGTGACTTTGTACCGCATATATCGGCCAATATGTGAGTTATCTCTGTGAAAATAAAAAAGAGTGTTTTACACATAAAAGTATATCTTTGGCTTTGCCCCTATATAACTAATATCAGAATTTTCGAACATTCGGCTGACTTTACTCTATATGACTTGTTTTACACCTTAAAGTATTTCCCCGGCTTGGATTTCTGCAAGTTGCAAGAGTATACAATGTTCGGTTGCACCCCAACTTAGCCCTTTCTTGTTTATTTTTATATTTCCAATATATGGTTGTAGTAACTTTACAGTTTTTTTCGGTAAAGGTGAATACGGTGAATGTTGTGGTTATCCCTCGTGATCCGCCAAACAATTGTACGCCTTCCAGCAATCTGTTCTTATAATTTTTCCTGGCGCAACATGCTTCTTAATCACGGGTATGAGCACCACCGCAGACCTAACATTTTCTGGGCATACCTCCAGCCGCTGCCATCTTCAACCATCCCAACACCCAGTGACCTTCCACCCTCCTACCTGAAATGAGAATAGCATATAAGTAATTATTTAATATTGTATATTTTTAACCTTACCTTTATTAAATTTCCTCTTCCCGAATTTACTTTCAATTTTCACATTTTTGCCATGGCCACCAATTTTACCTACCGCCTCCTGATGTTCCACTTGGTATAAAACTACCGCTTCGCGACAGTAGTTATACCAGTCACATGCGGTAGCGCTAGATAATACAGGTTCCCTGACAATGCTGTTCTTCTTGACCTCTTCGTGCGACCAGTGCGATGCGTAGCTGTACATTAAATAGAAAATTTGGGGCAAAGGTATTTTTGCATTTTCTAACCAAGTGCTCTTCGATCAGGATATCGCCGAACGCGTTCGGCAAGATCCCTTGCGGCACCTAAACCGACGGTGCTATTTCCCAAGACGGAGAGCACCATCGGCAGTCTATGCACCCTGCAAATCTTTTCTTTTGCAAAAAGCTATGCAGCTCTCCTTCGACTGGAATGAGTGGAATATTTTGGCAACAGTGGCGAACGCAGGAAAAAAATTTGGGGGGGGTTTTAGGTAAAAATACAATGTTTCATTTTATTCACAAATTGAAGTCTAATCTTCTTTTATTTTGGGACATAACATTTAAAATCTCTTCCTCCGTCACGTCTATATCTCTATGGATATTCAAGAGAGCCATTCCGTTCAGGCGTACTTCTCCAGTTTTATTTCTTAAATGTGTTTTAAGCCTGCGAAGTGAGGAAAACGAGCGTTCACTTGAAGCGACAGATATAGGGATTGTTGCTCCAATCTTTAAAAAACGATGCACCAAAAAAGTTTTGGATCTCTTTGTTTGATTTAACCAGTTCCTGAAAATATATTCAAAATTTTAGTTAGAAAATATAATCTGAAGAAATGATGTTTAACCTTTTCCACATTCTAAATTCAGGAAATGAAAAAGAAATAATAAGTAAAGTTGTGTATCTAATTCAGACCAGTTTTTTCTGGTTGTTTTTATTAAAAATATAGACATTTTAGTTAAGACACTCAAGTATTTTTTTGGAAATAGCATAATTTTTTTTAATTTAAATTTATTTCACAACAGTTTGCTCATGGAACGAAAACTGAAAGTCATAATAAATGAGTTTTTATTTTTCTTGTATTATGATTAACAATAAACTCTAAAAAAAATAATAGAAACCTTATTGCTGACTTTTCAGTTCAGAACTAATTTTCAAAAGAAGTCCATTTTCGACTCACAATTCCCCTTAAATCTAAAAAAATCCAGTTCAGCAGCCACAGAGTTATAAGGCAAGCTCAGTACTTTGAAGCAAATTAAAAAAATGTCTCTGTCCAGTTTATATTTTTCTGGGTTTTTTAATTGGCCTACATTCCCACAACTTTTTAATACTATCCAGATACAATAGGTTTGTTTTTAGTTTAACATTTTCATAGTTTCAAAAAATTAAATTCTATCAGCAGAAAAGTATCAAATCACAAAATTTAGAAAAAAGAGTATCAAAAAAGATACAATTGTATCAAAACGGCAACGCTGTTAGTGACTAATGTATTCATTTATTTTACATATTCATACATCGTCGGCAGAAAGATTGCTTTGAAAACAACAAATTACAATTTTTCAAATGACTATGTAGAATTAAATTCTATTATTTAAAAATTCAATTACTTTAGGGGGGTTTTAACACCCCAAACCCGCCCCCCCCCCCCCCCCCCCCCCCCCCCCCCCGCGGTCGCCCCTGTTTGGCAATATTCCACATTTCAAAACACGACTATTTGACTGTTCCTGCAGATCTACACATAGTTGTAATGAAGTATTAAAAACATAATTTAAATATTATATTCAATATTTAATTTAACATACCTGATGAAATAGAAGCAATTTTTTTCCAAAATAATTTGTTTGATTTTAATAGAAACTCGCTTAAGAATACAGTTTATTTGCCAAAAACGAAATAATTAGCAAAAGGACAAAAAAAGCAACGGTACTTTGCTTTAAAAGTAGCGGTAGTAATATCCGTTAAAGAACATTAATGTTAGAGAGAATGCTATAGCCTCTATGACATTGCTACTTCTTCGCGTATGACTGCTTTTTGCGTGGGCGGCCTCCAACACCGCTTAATTATGTTTCCTATATTTAGGGTAGAATCTTTCTTTCTATTTTTTTGTTAGTTTGTAAAATATAATAGTTTGGTATCACTGATTATGGCTGCTTTCGTAAACGCAATATGCAAAGCATACATGCATTGCATACTATTCGTAAACGCCACTGCAATAATTTAGACAAAGTATTGAATTCATAAACGAATGACAACCCTATTTCATGCGCATGAGTTGTCAAAATGTGCATGACTTTTGTTTTACATGCATTGCAGTCAAAAGAAACGGCAAGAGTTGGAATGGATGGTTCGCCAATGAAGTAAGTAATTTGTATTGAAATGTATATTTTTATTAGAATTTAATTGTTATTTCACGTAATTTTTCTTTGTAGTGATAAAAAGTGGACGCATGAGCGTAAAAAATTGCTCATGTCAATAAGACTTCGCCATGAAAGTGACTTCACCGCCAAAATAAAAAAACGCAGCACAATTTGGCAAACAATTCGACGGGAAATTCAAGAAGTGGACAATACGTTTTCCCCTTCAGTGGATGAGATAACGCGCTGCTTCACCAATATGTTGGGGACGTATAGAAGAATAAAAAGAAGAAGTGGAACGTCCGGTGAGTCTGCCACAAATTGGGACTTTTTTGATGAGATGGATGATGTTTATGGTACACGCAGCAGTATATCAGTACCTGATAACATGCTCGATTATTCTTTGGATCAATTAACTTATGATTTATCATCAAATGATACTCCATCGCCTTAACCTTCTGCACCATCATCAGAGTTCACCCAAGTAGTTGGAACTGCCCAAAAACGGAAGAGAAATGAAATCATTGAGTTCTTGGTCTCAGAATCGAAAAAACAAGCAAAATTGTTAGAGGCACTGGTGGAGAGTGAGAAGGAAAAAGTAAACATTGAAAAGGAAAAAGTGCAGGAACTAAGATCCATACGAAATTTATATGAGAAAATATTAGAACGTAATCTTAATACCTAATTTTTTAGTGACTTAATTTAAGTTTTTTTTTTTAAATATGCAATGAATTTTTAAGTTTAACAAATGTACAAGCGTTTTGACAATGAATGTGATTTTAATTTTAATAAAACTAATCTATGCAATAAAGCAATAATAAATAGCTGTGTCTTAGTAAGGCTAATGTTCGATTGGGGGTGGGAGTGGCAGTGGAATTGGGCAAGGGAAACGGATAGCAAAAGGTGCTGCAGGGAGGGAGGGGATTGAGGCGTCTTTGTAGCAGGTAAACGAGCCGGGATTACTAGTTTTATATCAAATTCATGTTTTATTACTTAAAAAAAACAGTTAATATTTCATTACTTATGCAGATAGTAAAGTGGCAATGGCGTCCCGTTTATTTTTGGCTTGTTCTCTCTGTCGACTTGTAGTTGGTAATTGTGAAAAGCTATTTTCGATATTAAATGGTTCAATTTGTTCTTCACTTATGGCGCAGGGTTCATCAGTCTCATTTTCGATAATAATATTATGAAGAATTATACAGGCCATCGTGATAGTTTTTGGTAAATGTGCATGTAGCACATCAATATATTTCAAAATACGGAATTTTTTTTTTCAATATTCCAAATGCCTGTTCTATATGAACTCTTGTTGAGCATAAAATTTTGTTATATTGAACTTCTTTAGGTGATAAAAAACCATTGTCTCTATAAGGTACCATTAGGAGGGTTTCCAGCGGATATGAGGAATCGCCTAATAAATGGTACCCGGAACAAATTTTTAATTCTCCCTTGACTATTGACTTTCTAATAGGACTCATTTCCCATATAGCAGCATCGTGGCATCGTCCGGGGCAGCCAATAAACACATCTATGAACTTAAGATGACTATCCACAATTGCCTAAACAAGTTCAATTAATTATAAATGAACAATTTTTAATAAAGCTTAACATTCTTACTTGGACAACAATTGAAAACTTCCCCTTCCTATTATAAAAACTAATACTGTCCTTAACTGGTTGTGAGATGGAAATGTGCGTACCATCTATACAACCTATGACATATGGGAACGGATGGCTGCGTTTAGCTGAAAATTCGTCACATTTTTGTTTTTGTTTTGCAACAGTATTTGGGAATTTTATGACATCTTTTTTTAAGCAACAAATTGTTTTTAGGGTTCTAATAAATAGTTTATAGCTGGTTCCCATTGCCATATCGAATCTGTTGCTGACATCTCTAAATGATGTGTTGTTGCTAAGTTTCCATATAGTTGCGTACAGCGCTTTTTCCAACGAAACTCCATTACGACCAGTGCACTTTGACACCCAGTATGGTTTCAACATGTTCAGAAGAATCTAAACATTACAGATTTAATATACATATATGTGTGTAACTAATTTTTTAGTTGAAAGTCACCTTAAATGTTGATTTTTCCATTCGAAAATGTGAATGAAAAACATCATTCTGCATACCCGCAATGCTCTTTGAAAAGTTTTAAATTTTTAAAATTCGTCTTTTATTTTCACATCGGTAAGCTAAGACAGACACCTCTGTTGTTTTTTTATAAAATTTTTTAGCAATTGTTAAGCTATTACTACTACTTGTAGTTTCTGCCAAAGTAATCGCATTTCCTAATGTGCTCAATAATAAATCATCCATTTTTGTAAACACAAAAAATTTATTTATTAACACAACTAACTCTAACAGCTGTAGACAATGCACATGGGCATTCATAAACGTCATATAAATACTTTGCATATTTTCGTAAAGCAGGGTTGCAATGCTTAAATGCATGGCATGGCATGGGCATCTGTTTTAAAAATGCTTTGTATATTGCGTTTACGAAAGCCTATTTGACAGTTTGTAACTCAGTTGTTATTCTTAAATAAACGAAATTCAACAATAAGTTAAATGTATAATAAAAGCTATTTTTGGACTATGTTATATAAAATAAATGTGTACAATCGAATTAGTGATGTGTTAGTGGATATAAAAGTGCAAAATATAAGTAAGTACAAAATTAATTTTATATCGAGAAAATACGTACTTCAAATATTGGTAATTTTCAACTTTAAGCGCAAATATCTCGAAAACTATAAGTTTTCTGTGGCTATAACTATAAAGTATATATTCTTGATTTGGAGAATTTTCTCTATCCGACCATACAATTGTTATTGCCAAAATCCTGGGACGGTATTCTAAAGCTGTCCCTAATTAAGCCGTGAGCTGAAAGCCTTTGTAGTTAGTGCTCCTTTTAATCTGTATAATAATCATTTTATTATTATTTTACATATAATAAATAAATAAATAAAATATGTTTAATATTATAGACTTATACATTTCGGTTGTTATTGCTTAATTTTTTTTCTTTAAGGGCTTGGCTTTAATGTTATGGGAGGAAAAGAACAGAACTCACCCATATACATTTCACGTATTATACCCGGAGGAGTAGCTGATCGTCATGGAGGACTAAAAAGAGGAGATCAACTTTTATCTGTTAATGGTGTGGTGAGTGATACACAAAATAAATATTTAATTACATTGGAATTGTAAGGGACTCCAAAAAAATTGAAATGGTTGGGTTTATAGGGTTTGTTACAAACATTTTACTTTAAATTTTAATCAATTAAATAAAAAAAATTAAAGGAAAACTTGAAAAATTAATAAGTAGTAACAAACATTTATCAAGTGATGCAGAATGAAGCTTGATATCATAGAGAAGCTGTACGAATGCAGCTAACGGACCGTTATTATTTGGGTTCATTTCGTATAACTCCTAGTGAATAATTGATTGCCCCTCTCTGATTCAAAAACGATCATCAATGCATTGAAGTGATATGCATCAGTGATCTGCTGTAAAGATAAATCACTGCGCTACCACCAAATAACGCTGCATATACCATGGAGAGCAGAATTATTTTTATTTCAAGTTCTTATGGATATTTGATTGATTTCGAAACCATTTTATTTATTGAAATTATTTAGAGTATGATCCCAAACTACAGCTACAGCGAGTATGATTGAGTCACATCAAATACTCATGTCGAAAACACCACCAAATCAATTCGAGTGATCTTACAAAACATTGTTGATTGCGTTGAGTACTGACTTACGTCAACTGATTTGATATAATACTTGTATGAATAATCTGCGGAAGCTTTCATAAAAGAAATTAAATGAACCATTTCCTTGCTTCACTAATAATTAGTTAATTTTCTTGATGTAGTCCGTGGTTGTGCTCATTCTGAGCGTCTTGTCATTGTTCAGTTTGGTATCTACTGTCCGATTACGCGGCTCTACAGATATTTTGATAAATATTGACTTGTTGGTAATAAAAATTTTGTTTTTGAGTTATGATTAGGGTTCTGCGCACCTTTTTCACGCATGTAAACGTAACGCGATTCTTATTCTCGGTCTCCGTATTGAAAATATGCAAAAATGTTCGAAGGGTTGTAAGGTCAAAAGTCATATATCTAGGCAGTCTACAAATTGTCCTGTTGTACTAACTGGAAATATGGAAATTTCGCTTTCGTTTCAAAATAATTCGCATGAACTACTCAGAAACAATGATGTCGCCAAATACTCAGATATCGAAGCAGTCTATCAATGGATGTGAATAAAGGGGTGAAACATCTACACTAGAGCTCTCGGTATTCGACTAAACGGAATTCGAATAGTACGCGTTCGACTTTTACAATTTTTTTTCTGTATATAAGTTTATAGAAGTCTTACAGAATACAAATTTAAAAAAAGCAAAAATCAAAGGCTGTTTGAATTTCTAACAATTTTTTTTTTAATATTGCAGTAGAGCAACTATTCGAATACACCCGGAAGAAGGACTACTCGAATAGTCGCAATGGTAAGACTATTCGAACAGTATTAACCGGTTAATATTCATACGAACCGTTCCAAACCCGATATTCGAATAATCGGTTTTCAGGTTGTTCGAATAATTTTAAGAGCCCTAATCTACACCAACATTTTCTCAAAATGAATGAACTCACTCTTTTAATATGTGATAAAGTTCGGAATGATAAAACAATTTTGCAAAGTGTGAACGCGGAAGGATATTGTTTTAGTGGCATTTGTAAAATATTTCAAATATATACATGAGTTGAAAGGTGAACTCTTGTATGGTCTTCAAATAGGGCAATTAATGAAAGATATAGAATATATCAAGGTTTTAATTGCTCCGGAATTTTAGAAGTCATAGTGAAGGAAAGAGAGGTTCAACAAGAATTTAAAAGTAATGAAAGAAAGGCGTCAATTTTGATAGGAAATGAAGGAACTCAATTTACTTTTGAGAAAGAAACACTTGCCCCACTTCATTTGTCGTCCATAAAACTGAATCAAACTTGATCTTTGTCGCTGATTTAAAAACGACCACATGAATTAAACTAACATACATGTATTCCTCGATGTAGTGCGCTGGTCCCAACTATTGAAAGTTCATTATATTTAAATCCTTTGAAGCTATCAGACCATCAAAGATACCTCCGCGAAATGTCTGTAAAGTTGAAGCGAATTGACCTTGTTAGTTAAGTCGATCTACAATAGCTGAACGATGTATTGTGTACAGTACTCGCGATCTCAAGACGCAAACCTAAAAAGCATTGCACACATCATTAAGTGGTTTGATGTATTAATGGCTTCTAATAAAATTTGATGTTTTAGTAGGAGGTGGTTTTAGATTTTTACTACTGTAAAACGTTCCAAAATATTGATGATATATTTATATACAATAAATAATGAATACACACAAAATATTTCAAAAGAAACCACTTCTATGGAGATTGCGGCCTTTACTATGGTTGACAATCAACGTGAAGTATTGCCTATAAAAGAAATTGTTAAATAAAATTAAAAAATGGTAGTCTTTAAAAACTGTCAAAGTATGCTTAAAAATTAGATTATTCATACTAGGTGCCTGTTTTAAATTTAAAGTGTAAGGGGAATTATATATGATGGTAATTAAAGAAGAGATTTGATGTATCTCTATATCTATAGTCTATACCTATCTATTTCGACAAAGAGAATATTAATTCTGATACAATGGGTATGCCCCTTTAGCAAATTGAAGACTATCAATCAGTTGAACCTTAAATGAAAACTCTAGTGACAACATATTTTTAAAAATCATGTGAAGGAGAAAAATCTGATTTCCGTTAGAAAAGAGAAGTTTTCCCTACGTTTCTATTTTCGACTAATAGACCAATATTAGTATATTCCATTATGTATTAAGGAAATATAGGAAAAGAATATTTCCTTTCTACAAGAAATATATACTTTAGGGTAATTTATGAATTCATAAAGCAAATACAAAATTTGTTCGATAAATTTGAGAACATAATCAATTTTTTCAATAGCTTTGACTTATTATTATTTTCTGTTTTTGTACTTGAGCATGTTTACTGGGTTAGTGTGGATAAACTGAAGTCATATTTAGTTTAAGGAATCTAAATAATAAGCTCTTTTGTTATTAATTATCCATGTACCTAACGCTTTTTATTGTATTATAAATATTGGAGTTGTGGGATTTTTTACAAAATACCATGTATTGTACTTTAATATTGGATATCATATATTGTGCGTACATACTAGTTCCAAATTTGAAAAATACTTTGCATTTTTCTAGTCCGTGGAAGGTGAAAATCACGAAAAAGCTGTGGAACTTCTTAAGCAAGCTGTTGGATCTGTGAAGCTAGTTGTACGTTATACCCCAAAAGTTCTTGAGGAAATGGAGTTGAGGTTTGATAAGCAACGCACTACTCGCCGTCGCCAGTGATTTAAAAACAATATAAAATATGGATTAAATTAAATGTAATAAATTATCACTCTTATAAAGTCAATAAGATATCTTTAAAAAAAATAAAACCTTGAAAACTTTTTAAATATCGACGTAAACGTAAGTAAATTATTTATGTTACTTCTACTGTTTGTCACCAGGTATCACACAAATGGATACTATAAATTTAATTATGAAGAAATTACAACATTATTAATTCGAATTGAAGACGTTCTCAATTAACGGCCACTAACTACACCCTCGCAAAATCCCTCAGATCTCACAGCTCTAATTGCACGGCACTTTCTCTAAGGAACACCCATTCTAGCCATACTTGAATAGTTATTAAATAGATACGAAAAAACTAGAATTCTCCATCATGATTTCTACCACCGATGGAAGGAGGAGTATATAAAGGACCTTCATAAAAGTTACCGCTGGAGAACTCCCGAAATGGCGCCAAAGTTTGAAAATTTTGTCCCAATCCATGACGATTGTCTCCCCCTACAAAATGGGGGCTTGGTTGCATAGAGAAGTTACGTCACGGCTCCGACGTTCATATAATAGTAGTTGACATTCGTACCCAAAACGCAACGCTAACCAGACCTCTTGTTAAACTAGATTTCCAACCAACTTCAAAAAATAGCGAAAATGCAAGTAGTAAAGAATCCATATTACCGATACGTTATAATAAATCACAAAGATATTAAATAATGGGTAGACTGGTATGACCCTCACAAACCAAATAAAGTTGGTTGGTTGGTTAAAATCTACATTATTCTTACAATTGAGTTGCCTCTAAACTCGCCTTTTCATCCATACAGGTAGATATGGATTCAGAAATAACTACAACCCCAACGCCAGCAATGCGATCGGCCATCAGTGTGCCTCGCTCTGGGATTGTTCCTACAGCGGCGAACCAAACAACCAACACAACCACACTGGCAATTACCGCTCGTAGTAGCATGTGAGCATCCGATGCCTCTTTATCGCCGTCACCACCGGCTGCAGATCTGTGAACTCTTCAAGGACATGTCGCCAATACAACGCCTGCAGATTGCTCAGGCACATGGGCATTGCTACAAACGTACCAACAGCTCCAGCGACTAAATGCTGAAGGCTGAACATTCGCCTGTGGGTCGGGATGGCCAAAAGAGTTAAGCTTTCAGCCCTGACTAACTCAACTACACCGCAGAACACACCATTCACATATCTGGAAACAACTATATCCCCACACACCACTGAAACACAACCGGAAGCAGCAGCATACACACCAATATTCGCAGTATACCAACCCACCATAACTCCACAGCCATCGAGCAAAAACCTCTCCCCTCAAAGCACAGGTCCTATTTTCTTCTACTTGCGATCATCCCATATCAGCGGACGTTTTCTTCAGCGCGCAACTCATTTCGCCACCTTCCTTTTATACCATAATTACCACGTCTTTACTGGTATCCGACCGGGGAATTATTGCTTTTTCCATAAAATAACACATCTAGTTTTTTTCTATATAAATATTTCTTTTATTAACTAAAATTTGTACGATAAGATGTGTGCACGACAATAAATTTTGTGAACTTATTAAAATTTGGAAAGAAGGTGTATTTAAATTCCCAGTTCTAATACTCACGGTCGCTTAAAGCTCAGTCGGCGGTTCAGATATAAAAGTCGGCATGACTGTTGAAACTCCTGCGACAGTATCGAAACCGCTTCTCTGAAATATGTGTCTCCCGTAACATGCAAGGCTTGTTTACCATGTTAGGTGCGGCTGATCTAATTGACCGGTACACGACGCAGCATACTCAGAGTCCCTTGAACTTTCGCCAGCGACTTCTCCGGAGACATAATGGAAAAGGTGATACGAGCATGCCTCTGCCGAGGTATCAGCTGCGGCTTGTATTTGTAACCTTGGTCCTCGGTCAGGAAGTGTGAATGGGGCATGGGAGTAGTAGCCTATGTCCATTCGTGTTTGCCGGGAGTGGCCTCAGGGAACTGAGGTAGGGGCATTGTCTCCGAAGGTAAACCTGTTCCGGTCTAAAAACAGAAGGTAATGGAAAATAATATGAGGAACAACTAATGTAATGGAAGTAACATTTGTGGAAACATAATGAGTCGTCGAAAAGCTCTAGATTGTGAGGACTCCCAAGTGCGGAAGTAGATCGTATCAATGCTAGCTCGGTCGCCTAATCAGGCGCTCATTTTTAATAAACCGGTAGGTGCAAGGTTGTTGTTGTTGTAGCGGCAGAATTCTGCCGAGTTGACAGTCCTTGGCCGGCCGATAAAAATCCGGGTCCGTTCCGGTTACGTAGACCCGACTGTCGTGGGAACGGGGTACATGCAAGGTCATTACTACCGGTGTTAAAAGATAGCAAACCAAAGTGGCACAACATAGTGTAGACTACTTTTACGTGGATACAAGTCGGAATGTACATCTCAGTACCGCAACCATGGAAACAAGACAATACAAAAAGAAAAACCCTGCTAAATGCAGAGAAGAAGTGGAAAATGATGAAGCCTGTGTTAGCATTAAGCGCAAATCACAAAACCATAAGAAGATTGCACGTAAGCTACTATAGTCATAGCGAGCTGTCTAGACAGATATCCTAATGAAAGTCACAAAAAAAGAAAATGTGTGTTGCGTAAAGCGACATAACTTCTAACTTACAACTAAAAATAAAAAAATGAATTATGAAATTAATAATACATTTATATCATATATTATTATATTTCCGGTGTGTTTAACGTGGGTACCTGCTGACGACAGCCTTACCCCATGGCGCTCAAAAGCACAGCGGATCAAATCAATGCTTTGATCAGCGCCCTGAGAATTCTAAGCATCTTCAGTACCAATTGGCAGTGTGGAATGCACACACTAACAACCTTGGTCGGGTTCGAGGCCCATCTAAAACTTCTGCCGTGCTATGGGTCCGGCACCTGGTAGCAATGCAACTCCACATTTAACTGACAAAGTCAGTTCTTCCCGTATTTGGGTTTTAACCACAACCACCACGGTACTCTCCGAGGGGTCTGTCCGCATGAGCAGGTTGGAGTAAACTCCAAGGGCTCCAAGGCTAGGAGTTGGACCCCATACACACACCACTCTTACAAAATTTAACCCTAATTCCCAGATAACCGCTTAAACAACTCACGCGCAAACGACCCCAACTGTTCGGTATTCCGACTAGTGGGGACCAAACCACTAACATCTAATCGTTCATCAGTCAAGTAAATCCACATAGTACACAGATCCCTAACGTCCGAGTACATCGGACATTTTGCTAATAAATGCACCCAATCCTCTATCACTGCCCTACAAAAATAAACCACTAACATCTAATCGTTCATCAGTCCAGGTAATCCCCATACTACGCAGATCCCTAACGTCCGAGTACATCGGACATTTTGCTAATAAATGCACCCAATCCTCTATCACTGCCCCACAAAAATAAACCGACCTATGAGATAGGTGCCTCTGATGCAAAAATGCATTCAGAGGCCTATGCCCCGTGAGCAGAAAACCCAGACTCAGACAAAATCTGAAGTCTGCGTTATCCTCAACGAACCCAGCGTCCCGAATGTACTCGAACGTCACTCGGCCGTTAGGACTATTGTCCCAACGTTCTGCCACCTACACCTAATCCTATTATCTAGAATCCTCTTGCTCTCTAGATATACTTCCCTCTCCACATCATCGTCGGAAATTCAGTCATTTCGCAGCAATGACACACTCAAACCCCTTCTTAACCTGCTGCGTGCTGTTGCCGCTGTATGAAAATCAGGTCAAGTGGGGGTGCACCTAACAAAACCTGCCTACTATCCGTTGAGACAGTGAGACATACAGGCAAGCTATCTAGTTTTTTTAGAAATAAATTTAGTTTACAGATTTTTGATTTTTTAGTTATTTATTTAATTGAAAAATTTATTTATTTGAATATCTTAAGGGATAAGCTTTAAGATAAACTATTAAAAATTAATAATGGTAATATAAAATGTATGCTTAGAATTAGCAATCATTATAAAGTTTGTAATAAATTATATTATTTATTATATTTTAATTTATTTATAAAAATTTTTTTTCTTACAACGCTGAATTGAGAGGAGTTTTTGGGACCCCAAAACAGTCGTGGCTGCTTCCCACCATACATCGGCTCCATATGTGGCACAGCCACGATATATGGTGCGGACAGCACGACGTCCGAAACCCCAATCACTCCTCAAAATGCGTCGTATTTTGCCTACGGTTGCCTGCAGTCGCTCCTTCACATTCGCCAAATGTGGTCAGTCCTAGATATTTGACATGCGTGACCTATCTGATGCTGACCCTATTCTCACGGATAATCGGTGGACGAACCGGTGACAATCTGCCCTTAAGCAGAGTTGCCACCGTTTTCTCCCTCGATATGTCAACCCCCACATTACACCTCAAGTATTCACTATCTCTAAGAAATGTCCTCCCGCCCGCTCTAGCAAGAGACCGCGAGCGACCTTCGACCATAAGAAGAAGGTCTTCCGCATACGCACAACTTTTACAGAGTGGCTCGAGATGCCCAAGCAGAGTGTCCATCATAAGGTGCCAAATATATGGACCACAGAAGTACCCCTGTCGGAAGCCACGCACAACTCCAATCTCCACACTCCCATTCATGCCGACACGGGAGGCCTTTCCCAGTCGTTGCATCACTCACACCACATGAAGTCAATAAATATGCCAAAAACATATCTGCCAAGAATATATGTCAATAACATATTTGTTGACATTCTCCCTAACGGCATTCTAAACATAAAACCATGCATCCTCTATACTGCGTCCTTTCCTCAACCATACTGCCTATCCGATCACATACACCACGTTAGCTACTGAAGCCGTTCAGCCATGACTCTTTCCAGCACTTTTCCAAGTACTGGAAGGAGACGGATGTCCCGATGAGACCGAGGATTGTTCCTCATCTTATCAAGGAGCTTCAGGAGATGAACAACCATAGCAGTTGTCTACTCACGTGGAAAGTATCCCTCTCAGACGCATTAATTATAAATGGTTTTCAGGTATTCCGGAATGAATTTCAACAAGTTTTTACACATCTCTCCGTTCAAACCATCCAAACCTGGGGACTGGTTAGAATTAACCAGGCCAAAGGCGTACCCCCACTCCCAGTCATCTAATGGAGGGACAGATACCTGCACCTCCGACATGGGAAAGAACGCATTTAACAGAACCCCCGCACATTCTCCGCGACGATAACAGAGTGTAACCGACGAGAGGCAGACTTCCTCCCCGAAGATAGATGACTTTTTCTCTCCTACGACCCCGCCAGATCCTATAGACTTCGTCACTATTATCCCTAACGAAGCTCATCCAGTCTTCCTCTTTAATCTTAACTATGAATTCTAATAGGGGGTATATTCGCACAACTAAATTCATACCTAAGCTGGGACAGCCTATCAGAATTGGACCGTCGGGCGCGTTGAAACTTTCGCTTAAATCGCCTTACAGTCCTCTTCAAGGGTAACTCACGCGTCCACCATTTAATCTTTCTAGTCATATAACTTTTATACCTCCTAAGTACCCTAT
This sequence comes from Bactrocera neohumeralis, assembly GCF_024586455.1. NCBI lineage: Eukaryota > Metazoa > Arthropoda > Insecta > Diptera > Tephritidae > Bactrocera > Bactrocera neohumeralis. The sequence goes on from NW_026089622.1 coordinate 18,861,698, forward strand.
CATTTATCCCCCAAACTACCCCATACAGACGAGCAATTTGCTCATCCACCCCCATTTCTTCAAATTCTCTAAGCGGTATACTAGATACCGCTTCCCTAACAGAGAGTAGTCCATATTCGTTTCAGTCAATACAAATGATACGCCATCAACTCAATCCCCACCTTTCCTTAACCTCCCATCTAACGTTGAAAGCCCTATTTGTTGCCTGATCCATAAGCGTCACATCATTGTCGCTCACGCCCTCAGGCCCATCGAACGTATAACATTCACTCGGCTCATTCACAATGTGGAGGCTATTAGCCACCACCCATGCCTCGCTTAATGCCTCGCTTCGGCTATGGCTTTGGTATCCAGACAAATGCTGGGATACCTAGAATAAATGAGCTACTACTCGTAAGCTTATCCATATAGCCCAGGTAGGGCTCTAGGGGCTCGCTATATTTACGGTACAAACTAGCGAAAATCATCCAACCGAACTCCCCTTCTTTCGCTACACATTCACCCAGTTGTGAAGAATCCGTGAAAACCTTAAAACCCCTAGAAAGACCCAGAACCACACTATTGTTGGCGTAGGGCTCCTGGAGTAGCCCTCCATCCTCAACCATGCAACCCCCCAACTCACACATTACGGCATAAGAGCCCTGACGCTTTCGCTGGAAGATCCCTCCCATCAGTGTCTGGCGAGGGCGCGTTCAAGAAAGCTACAGTAAATCGGGCAGACAGCTGACATCTTTAGATGCCCAGCTAACCTACCCTCAAATGCACGGTTGCTGAAATGGGATGCAGCTCTGTGGCCTTCTTGACCGCACCTCCGGCAGACATCTGTTCTAGCCCTACATTAAGCCACCCTGTGGTCAAAGCACATGCACCGGAAGCAGACAGCGGCGGGGCTATCCGCTCGCACCCGGAAGGAAAACCACTTGATGTAGCACCTACCTGCCTCCGGTAGCGGACATCAACTTGTCTGTGCTCTCAAGGATGACATTGGTGCTACCATCAGGGGCCCCGTTTTAGGGATGACTGACTATCCTTACGTAAGACCTCTGAGAGGTCGGGCTGAAGTCCTAGAGGTTCAGCCGGAGTAGCTCCTCCATGAATCCCTCATGAGGAATCTCCGTATGGACTCCCTGAACCACAACCCGAGTACCCAACTTCTGGCTGACAGTCCCTTCCAACCCCACCGCAAGACGGCAATTTAAGCGCCCCATACACAAACTGGCCTTACTTCCAACGGACGTGGAAGGATCCTGTCAAGGTAGCCGGTATTGCGTCAAGCGACACACCTTTTAACATTGAATTGTAAAAAAAAAAACATATTTACCTTAATAATACATTTATATTAACTTAATTTATTACTTACCTTAATTTAATCTATTACAAGTTTTAACGAAATTTCGAAAAATAATTATACTTACCCCTTTGTAATACATACTTACATTATCACTAGTTTAAGCTGTTAGTTTTAAGGAGGTATTCTGGTTTAGAAATTCGAAAAAATCGATTTTTTTGCATATTTTTTTAGTATAACCCTTCAAAAAAATGTCCCTAAGAGGATTTTTCGAAATTCAAATTATTTTCCGAGTTACAGCTCATTTTGTGACTCCGACTCCGACTGCGCGAGTTAATACTTTAACCTTTAATCACAACCTTATGTTTCAGTAAACATTAAAGAAAAATCATCAAAACAACTTTATCTTAGAACAATAGAAGCGCATTATCAGTACAACAAACAATAACAACCCAAATAGTTATTTGCTAGTAAACAACCAGCATCTCAATAGTATGAGCAGCGATAAGCATAGCCTATATAAGCAACTGGAGCAATAGCCTCGAGGTCACTTTCTCATTATCGACTGCCGAGTAACAAGTTACCACTACACTTGTACAGTTTAAGTGTAATATATTCAATATTGAAGTACATGTGTATACGGTGAAATATTATACAAATAAAGGATCAGTTAAAACCATTATTATTATTATCATTATTTGTAGTGCTATCCAAGATTGAGATGACACACAAGGAAGAACGAATAGTCCAAGTATTCACACAAGAAATCCAAGCTAAAGCTGAAGTCTCAGTCGGTCATTGCCATGCCGCCAATTTGCATCGAAGTCACCACCTTCCGAGGTCGGCGAGACGACTCGAGTCTAACTCGATCCTGGGTAGGCGGTGAATGTGAGAGGCGTTGGCAGCTAGTGTACTTTATTGTGCCGATACTATACGACACCGGATATTATATATCCCAGTGTCGAATTTTGGGCGATGAGTTGGCCCATTGCCACAGGTTGTAACCCTGGCAACATGAGCCGGGAGTAAACGTCCGGGCAATGTCGCTGAGACGAATCGAGTCTCATTCGATCGTTGTCATGCCGCCAATCCGAATGGAAGTTACCAGCACGCCGAAGTCGGCGAGGCGACTCGAATCTGGCTCGACCTTGGGCGTGTGGTATGCGGGAGAGGTATGGTTGATCAGAGCTCTGCGGATGCTTGACTGTTGACGTCGGTTGACATGACTCCGAATCCGTCGTGCCAATTGTCAACGAATTTTCCTCCATTTCCGCTGCCTCGACCTGCTGTGCCCATGTCAATTCAATGACATCGTCGTCTTGTTCTTCGGCGTCTGAACTGATGCCATGAAGCATCGTGTGGTGTGGGATGCCGCAACGTTTGCAGCGTGTTACGCTGTCGCATTCATTCTTTGAATGGTTTGAGGCGAGGCAGTTGCTGCAATAGCGGTGCATCAATGTGGTCCTTAGCCTAACTTCTGGGGACATCTGCCGGAACTTTGGGCACCAGCGAAGTAGATGGCTATCTACGCATAGGGGGCAGTTGATTGTCGTCATTTTTAATAATTTCCTAAACGAAAAGGAAGATTATTAAGGTGTGGATTTTGTAATATAAAATTAACATTGATTGGGTAAAATTATAATTTTTGTTATCGGCCTAGAAATTAAGCCACGTTGAGTTGGTCCAACCCTGGATGTACTTTGATGATGCTGCCTACTCTCCATTCATTTGGAGGTACATTTTCATCACGAACTACCATCAGGTCGTTGACTTGGACGTTCTGTTGGGAATGTTTATATTTTTTTCGTTTCTGCAGTTCCTTTAAGTATTTGGTCTTTCATCTCTGACAAAAGTGGTGACTTAAAGCCTTTAATTTTTCCATTGGTTTACTAATGATAGCGGTCTGTCGGTTATTTCTGGTTCTGCCAATGCATTTCTATTCCGCTGATTGCTATTGTGTTGTTGCTGCTGATGATGTTTTCGTTGTTGTTGTTGTTTAAGTATAAAATTAGAAATTTTTACACTACAAAAATGATTTTGTGTTTGTTGTTGAGTTATCGTTGAATTTTGTCTGTCGCCTTTACCATTTATTTTTGTTTCTTCGGAGGGAACGGAACCTGTTAAAATCCAACTGTTCACATGAGCTATGAACGTTCTGCCACATCGCACCACCTCACATCACATCACATCACGTCACAACACCTCATCACACAACCGTTCACAGCATACCACTACTACACACACATGCATCAAACACAGTACTTAACACCGCTCATTATTACAACACTACAACACAACAACCACACGATTATCAACGAGACGACTCGGAATAATCTAATTCACCACCCAAACTATCAAAAGGGATAGATCCGAACGGGATCCTCCTCTTTTTCGTTTCATCCGCAAAGTAAGACGGTCGATCCGCAACTATTAATTTTTTTACAAAAACGCAATCAACGCAATTTCTTTTTTTATAACCGACAAGTGACAAGTGACGTGGAGCGCCGAGTTTGCTAACAGTGCCCAACAGTGGTCAGACACGGTGTTATATACATATGCAATAATATAATATTACGATATAATAATACAACATTATTCTTCAAATAAAGAAAATAAATATTTTATAACGAGTGTGGAAACCAGGGCGTTATTTTCCACCACATAGGTATACTACAATATAACAAGTAAGTATACTAGTGGCAAACGTTAACAAATGGTCCTTCGAGCCTTTCCGAAAGGCCCTAAGAAAAAAAAAATTAAAGCGAACAAATTAAAGAACAAAGTTACAGTGAAAAAAGAAACAAACCACAGAATCGCACGGAAAATAGAAAGTGGCGTGAAAAGATACATAAAAGAAATTGAAATATAAAGAAACAGTGAAAGAACAAAAAAAAAACAACTACAAAAATCAAAACCGGGCGCGAAATAAACTAAAAACCAAAGCAACAAAAACAAAACCTATTAAAATCAAATACGGGCGCGGTATAATTATGTACAAAGTTTAAGAAACATGCAAACTTAAAACTAAAATAGCAAACGGGCGTGGTGTAATAACTTATACACAAAACACAACTACTACACATAGTCACGGGAGACTACACCAACAAACAACGAAGAGAAATACAGCATATCAACAGGAACAGCGCTGGACGTACATAAGAGGAAAAGGAACTGAAAAAAAAGGGTATACGTGCAATGACCCCAAAACCCTTGGCGGAAAATAAAGTAAGTCCGTTCCATATATAATTTGATATATAAAAACATATAAATTCAATTTTTATGCCCATATATATATGTATGTATGTTAAGATACAGTTTTGACGGTATTTCGGGACACCGTTAACTGTTCTTAACAGTTCGATATATGTATATCTACAAAAAAAATAATAACTGCAAAAAAGTACAGTACCCGCGTTTTGCTTAGCTTGTGTCGTTAGACACCCCATTATATAATTTCCGAAAAAAAAAACAATTTTCCTAAGTCATGTATAACATACTTGCGATACCCCTTGGGCTATAAAAAAAAGCAACAAGCAGGATCGCTCAAACCTTAAGCAAAAGCGTAAGATACGGAAAGTAAACCAATATACTATACACATATAAAATTAAAACATACATATATATAAGCATATTTTTCTAAAATTGCAATGTACATACTTATATGCATACATAATCATATGGTACATACACACCATAATTTAGCATAACTCTATAATACATAATAATACTAAACTACATGCTTGGAGGCTCAATTCGTGTCTCCAAACACACTACCAAAACCCATAACAAAAACAATTTACAAAAGACAAGCACTCGTTGCTTGCAAATTTCCAGCGATACCCCTTGGGCTATAAAGCAACAAGCCCGATCGCTTATAACATTCGAGCAAAGGTAGGTAATAAAAAAACTAGCAAAGAAATAATAAAAGAATAAAAAGAGAAAAAAAAGGCATTACATTTATGTATGTATGTACCAATGTGTGCAGCTTCCGTGTGACATATGTACATACAATATTTTTTTTTTTTGCACATTACATTTCAATTATTCTTTCTTCATATTTGAACAAATTATTTAGTACATACACATTTATGTATATAATTCTACCCATATTGTACATACTTACATAAATATATAAACATACATATACTATTTATTTCTATTTTTCCGCGCTTTTATACATTTATGTGCGATTAGCGAAGAGTTATATGTTACATTTTTACAACATATATACATACATATAGGGAATACATAACTACAAGGGATACGAGCAAAGCTAAACAAAAGCAAACATACATAATATGCATATGCGAACATACGAAAATAAATAAATACATACAAACAATTTTGCGTATTGATTTTTTTCTTTCGCGTTCTTAATTCGTTTGCAGATACAAATATACAAATAAGCGCGAGTGAACTGAAGATACTTTGATACACTTCAAAAAATTTTCAGTCACATAAAAAAAAAATCGAACTTTTTCATAAAAAAAAAAAGAATTAATCTTTGCGGTAGCGAAACGAAAATTTGATCACATAATATATTTTACAAAAATATATATATATTTACAAAAATAAATCTTCTATTAACAAAATTTTTAATTTATACTCTTTCTATTTGACTGCATTGCAGTAGCAATATTAATTTTGAAACAATTATTTAGTTGACAAAACTTTAAGCTAAAAGCTACAAACTCTATTCAAATTAATGCAATCTGACAAATCGAGAGAGGTTAAGCCAAAAACACCTCCATCATTAGAAATTCCTAAAATGGCTGATGAAGATAAGCCACAAGGCACACCTGCAGAAGCTACACGCTCAAAGCAGAGTATAAAACAAAAAAGATCAAAAGATCAGACAATATCTAGATTCATCACTGAAAGTGACAGTTTTATAAGATATTGTACAAGATTTCAAGCTTACCCTATTACTGACATCACAAAATCAGTTTTAAATATAAAACTAGAAAGTGTGAACAATCTCTGGGCTCGCCTTCTGGCACCGTACGATACAGTACTAGATACTGACGACGCAGAACTCCCAGAAAACGCAAAAGCATCGGCGACAGCCAAGTGTGATAACTGCCGCGATCAGTATGAATTAACAAAGGGAATGACAACTGAACAAATAAGTTTAGTAAGGCCAAGTAGAGCCACTACTCCCCCTCCCAGAGTAGTTACAACACCAAAAGAAGACCTAGATAAAGGCATGTATCTAAAAGTTCCAGCTTGTGATACTGAAGTTTTTAATGGATGTTATGATCAATGGCCGTCCTTCCGGGACATGTTCACTGCCGTTTATATAAACCATCCTAAACTCTCACAAGCACAAAAGTTATACCATCTAAGCTACAAAACAAACGGGGAAGCAGACAGTATCGTCAAGCGATTCGCTTTAAATGATGAAAATTTTAACTGGCTTGGGAAGCACTGGTCGAAAGATACGAAAATTGAAGGGTTATGATAGAAAACCCAATAAAAACATTATTACATCTACCAAAAATTCAAAAAGAAACCAGCCAGGAATTTCAAAATTTATACTCGACAGTAACTAATTGCATATCAGTATAAAAAACACAAAATATCTCCACAGAATCGTGGGACCCCATCATAGTAACTATTTGTGCAGAAACACTCCCTGATGCTGCGTTACTACGATGGGAACAATCACTTGTGGAAAGGAAAAAAATGCCCACATGGGAGCAAATGAAAGCATTCCTCACTGCTCAATACGAGATAGCTGAGCGAATTGACAACAAAAATATAAATCTAAAAAGTCATCAAAATGACTCAAGTGAAAACTTGTTCAAACCTCAAGCCAGCAATAATATGCAATTCAATAGACACATTAATAAAAGTTACCCTTTCGTGTCAAACCAATGGTTTCGTGTCAATACTTGGCAACCACTATGTGAAATTTGTAAAGGAGGTCACAACATAAGATCTTGCGAGAAATTTAAAAAACTTTCCGTTTCTGATAGGAACAATCTTGTCAGACAACATAAACTTTGCATCAACTGTCTATCGAATGCTCATACGACAAAAGACTGTGAAAGCAAATTTAATTGTGTGTACTGTCAACGAAGACATCACTCATTGCTGACTCACTGACAATGTACATTTGCGGCATGTGCCAACAAAACAAAATCTTGCGGATCAAGAGTCTCGGGGTTGTAACGTGGACGAATTGAATAATTCGATATGGTTTGGCGGTTCACAGTTCCTCCTAGAAGATCCTGCATTATGGCCAATTAATAACCACTTTCAGCTCTCACCAGAAGACGAAGCATTAGAGAAGAAGAAAAATACATTTACACTAATTTCAACTATTGAGAAAAATTCAATATTGGACCTATTTGAAAAATTCTCTTCTCTTAAAAAACTGCTTCATGTGATCGCATATATATTACAATGGGTCAGACGACCAAGAAAATCCTCCAATGGACAGGATTTGAAATCAGATGAGTTAAACATGAGTTTTTTAAAAATTCAAAATTTTCGGATGTTATTCAAAAATTGTCTAAAGGTACCACCCTACCCGCAAACTTGCTAAAACTCAACCCTTTTTGCATGAGTACTCGGATACCACCCGTAAAAACATATATTGCAGTTTTCGTTTGCTTTACTTCCAAAGGAGTACATTTAGAATTAATTTCAGACCTGTCAGCTAATTCAATTATTTTCGCCCTAAAAAGGTTCATTGGTCGCTGAGAATGCCCCAGAAGATGTTCAGCGACAACGCAACTAACTTCGATCGCAAGCTGCGCGAGCTGAAGGAGGCGTTTTTGGCCCAGGCTAAAGAAATTCGCCGCAGACGAAAGGTTCAGCTTCATCTTTGTACCACCGCGGGTGCGGCACTTCGGCGGATTATGGGAAGCCGCGGTGAAGTCCGCCAAACATCTCATCGTTCGCACAATCAGCAACGTGCTCCTCACAGCAGAGGAACTATCTACACTGTTGGCCGATGTTGGACCCAATTCATTGCTGCGAGAGATGGCAATTTGTTTGCTGTCTCAAGCAACAGTTTTGGCGACAAAGGTCCAAAACATACCTTACGAGTCTTCAGGAACGCAACAATTATTAATAATACATCTATATTAACTTAATTTATTACTTACCTTAATTTAATCTATTACAAGTTTTAACGAAATTTCGAAAAATAATTATACTTACCCCTTTGTAATACATACTTACATTATCACTAGTTTAAGCTGTTAGTTTTAAGGAGGTATTCTGGTTTAGAAATTAGAGTTACAGCTCATTTTGTGACTCCGACTCCGACTGCGCGAGTTAATACTTTAACCTTTAATCACAACCTTATGTTTTAGTAAACATTAAAGAAAAATCATCAAAACAACTTTATCTTAGAACAATAGAAGCGCACTATCAGTACAACAAACAATAACAACCCAAATAGTTATTTACTAGTAAACAACCAGCATCTCAATAGTATGAGCAGCGATAAGCATAGCCTATATAAGCAACTGGAGCAATAGCCTCGAGGTCACTTTCTCATTATCGACTGCCGAGTAACAAGTTACCACTACACTTGTATGTACAGTTTAAGTGTAATATATTCAATATTGAAGTACATGTGTATACGGTGAAATATTATACAAATAAAGGATCAGTTAAAACCATTATTATTATTATCATTATTTGTAGTGCTATCCAAGATTGAGATGACACACAAGGAAGAACGAATAGTCCAAGTATTCACACAAGAAATCCAAGCTAAAGCTGAAGTCTCAGTCGGTCATTGCCATGCCGCCAATTTGCATCGAAGTCACCACCTTCCGAGGTCGGCGAGACGACTCGAGTCTAACTCGATCCTGGGTAGGCGGTGAATGTGAGAGGCGTTGGCAGCTAGTGTACTTTATTGTGCCGATACTATACGACACCGGATATTATATATCCCAGTGTCGAATTTTGGGCGATGAGTTGGCCCATTGCCACAGGTTGTAACCCTGGCAACATGAGCCGGGAGTAAACGTCCGGGCAATGTCGCTGAGACGAATCGAGTCTCATTCGATCGTTGTCATGCCGCCAATCCGAATGGAAGTTACCAGCACGCCGAAGTCGGCGAGGCGACTCGAATCTGGCTCGACCTTGGGCGTGTGGTATGCGGGAGAGGTATGGTTGATCAGAGCTCTGCGGATGCTTGACTGTTGACGTCGGTTGACATGACTCCGAATCCGTCGTGCCAATTGTCAACGAATTTTCCTCCATTTCCGCTGCCTCGACCTGCTGTGCCCATGTCAATTCAATGACATCGTCGTCTTGTTCTTCGGCGTCTGAACTGATGCCATGAAGCATCGTGTGGTGTGGGATGCCGCAACGTTTGCAGCGTGTTACGCTGTCGCATTCATTCTTTGAATGGTTTGAGGCGAGGCAGTTGCTGCAATAGCGGTGCATCAATGTGGTCCTTAGCCTAACTTCTGGGGACACGGAACTTTGGGCACCAGCGAAGTAGATGGGAAGGGGGCAGTTGATTGTCGTCATTTTTAATAATTTCCTAAACGAAAAGGAAGATTATTAAGGTGTGGATTTTGTAATATAAAATTAACATTGATTGGGTAAAATTATAATTTTTGTTATCGGCCTAGAAATTAAGCCACGTTGAGTTGGTCCAACCCTGGATGTACTTTGATGATGCTGCCTACTCTCCATTCATTTGGAGGTACATTTTCATCACGAACTACCATCAGGTCGTTGACTTGGACGTTCTGTTGGGAATGTTTCTATTTTTTTCGTTTCTGCAGTTCCTTTAAGTATTTGGTCTTTCATCTCTGACAAAAGTGCTGACTTAAAGCCTTTAATTTTTCCATTGGTTTACTAATGATAGCGGTCTGTCGGTTATTTCTGGTTCTGCCAATGCATTTCTATTCCGCTGATTGCTATTGTGTTGTTGCTGCTGATGATGTTTTCGTTGTTGTTTAAGTATAAAATTAGAAATTTTTACACTACAAAAATGATTTTGTGTTTGTTGTTGAGTTATCGTTGAATTTTGTCTGTCGCCTTTAACATTTATTTTTGTTTCTTCGGAGGGGACGGAACCTGTTAAAATCCAACTGTTCACATGAGCTATGAACGTTCTGCAACATACCACATCGCACCACCTCACATCACGATGCGATACGAATATACCGTGTGAGGCAGAAGTGTTTTTTTTGCGATCCTAAAACTTTGTAGATATCCAGTTTTTTTTTGTTGTGAAAAATAGTGGTTGTTCGAGTGAAACATCCCAGATAGTGAACCACATGTGTGGATACCAAATCTAGAGGAAAAGATAAGTACACATTGATTTTTTAATAACATAAATTTTCATTTGCACTTACCTTTCCGTTTTTTGGGCAAAATTTGGCAAATATAGCCTTTTCTCCTTCCAATAACGTGCATTTAATAATTTTTTGTTCTGCCGTCTTTTGTGTTGATCGATCAGCTGTTCCCCTCCTCGTGTTTTCGTTTTCCTTTTGGTTTGCAAATCGCCAACCATCGAAAACACAAATCAGCTGTTCTTTATTTTGGTTTTGGCATTGCCAACCATCTTTTTTGTTTTTAATTTTTAATTTTGTTTTTTTAATTCTATTTAAGTAGTAAAGTTTGGGACAGAACATATATACCAAAGGGTGTTCCCAAACTATTCTTTCGCAGAGGATATGGCCTCTGAAAATAGTATTGGGCTAACACCGGAGAATCCTTTCCGAAGGAACTCCAAAATGATGAGAACGCCACCCAATGGTAAAAATGAGGAGTCCGCCGCTACTGGACCAAATAAGCGAGGAGATATTGCTGCCCAAGAAAGCAAAGGGGGCAAACCTGAGGAGTTTGAAAAAGATGAAACGGTTAGCATCTTTTGCAGCCTGAGTAAAAAAATCAAAGAACTAGAAATGATGATGGCCGGCCAAAGGCATATTAATCAAGCCATGCGCGAATTAGTAAGCAGCATAGTGATATTACATGCCAAAACGGAAAAATTGGGAAATCAAGCGAGAAGAGTTTTGATAAGGAAACCATCGCAAGTACCCACCATTGGAAGAGATGCAAATACCCCTAAACGAATGCGAGAGGCAACAGGCTATCAACCACCTACAAAAAAGTAAAAAAAAGGTAAACGAAAAGCCGCAATTGTTGTACAGTGGAGCAGCAAAATTAACCCAAGAGGAAAATACGACTAGTCTAAACACAAGTGAAAGATAGGTAGACGTTGTAAAAAAGAAGAAACCTTTGGAAAGGAAGATCAGAACAAAACCAGATGCCATAATCATAACAAAGAAGGATGGTGCGTCATATGCAGATATTCTGCGAAAAATTAAAAGCGACAGCGGGCTTGAAGTACTGGGTTCAAATGTAACCCATATTCGTAAAACGCTAAAAGGAGATTTACTTATTGAACCAAAAAAATGGTGCAGAGACGAAAGCCGAATCTTTCCAAAGCGCCCTGGAGGGGGTGGTTGGCGAAATGGCTAAGATACAGCCCAAGACCCACAACGTCACGATTACGTGTAAAGATCTGGATGAAATTACAACTCCTGAAGAAATCTGCGCAGCACTAAAAAGGGAGTGCGGAGTCGAAAATCTGGAGATATCGAGTGTGAAAAGTCTGCGAAAAACGCGTAGTGGCACGCAAATAGCACGCACTTAAAATAGGGAAAATAAAGATTGGGTGGTCGATCTGTCGGCTTCGAGAAGACGACGTTGTCATTGAATTGACATGGGCACAGCAGGTCGAGGCAACGGAAATGGAGGAAAATTCGTTGACAATTGGCACGACGGATTCGGAGTCATGTCAACCGACGTCAACAGTCAAGCATCCGCAGAGCTCTGATCAACCATGCCTCTCCCGCATACCACACGCCCAAGGTCGAGCCAGATTCGAGTCGTCTCGCCGACTTCGGCGTGCTGGTAACTTCCATTCGGATTGGCGGCATGACAACGATCGAATGAGACTCGATTCGTCTCAGCGACATTGCCCGGACGGTTACTCCCGGCTCATGTTGCCAGGGTTACAACCAGCGGCAATAGGCCAACTCATCGCCCAAAATTCGACACTGGGATATATAATATCCGGTGTCGTATAGTATCGGCACAA
>NW_026089622.1:18874174-19031115 GCF_024586455.1 Bactrocera neohumeralis
ACAGGACGAATGCCTTCCTCCAACAGAATGGCGACTAGGCCGCATTGAAAAGGTTCATCGAGGATCAGATGGTCACATACGAGTAGTCGATGTTCGAACACAAACCGGCATATTAACTCGACCAGTCACTAAACTGTGTTTTCTTCCAAACAGCGAAGAACAATTTCAACCAAAACTGCAAAATAGCTCGCAAAATTTATCGAAAAATAATAAATCAATTCCGCTAATTCGAAATTAACCCGCTTTATAATCCGTACACAACAAATAAATTCAAACAAGCGCGTTGAAGATCAACGTATTATACATATACATATGTATGTATAGATATGTAGCTACAACAACTACATTCTAATATTATAAACAAAATCAATTTAATACAATTTTATATTCCCTTAGAAATGGACGTAGAGGAGACCCAAACCACCTCCAACACCATAAGGTCCGAAATCGCCATACGCAAAGCGTCGGCTGCACCCGTTGCCGCTCCAAAGACCAGGGTTATGCGACCACTGCCATCCACCGAAGCAGTCAGGGAGATTAGGGAAGAGCAGCTATTGGAGCCACAGGGGCCTCCATGTTGCAGCCTGTGCCATCGCCCACACGCCCTGAAACGATGCACCATTTTTAAGAGCACGAAGCCCGCTCAAAGAAAAAAGGTTGCAAGAGCCCATGGGCATTTCATGACCTGCCTGGCAGATGACCACGCCACCATAGAGTGCTGGGCCGACGGCGCCTGTCAATATTGCCAGAGGCCCCATCACACTCTATTTCATCGTTTTCCCCGTCGAGCCAATCCGTCGGAAAGTAGCACCAACACCCGTAAGGGACTACGCAGCGATGCTATCCGGCGACGACGAAGCAGCCAATCAACCACAACACGTACACGGCCATCTCCGCCACGCCACGCTCATCGTCAGCAACAACGACGCTCAACAGGGTTGAGCGCTGTACTAAACACATTGCAACAGCTGCAGAGGCTCCTAGCCGATTAACTCGCCTAGGGGGGCCGGGATGTTCACATGAACTATGAACGTTCTGCAACATACCACATCGCATCACCTCACATCACATCACATCACGTCACAACCGTCACACACACCTTCACAGCACACCTCACTTACCACTTTTGCCAAACTTTAGGAATTTTAAAATAAAATCTCCGGTTTCAACTTCAATTTATTTCACAATAGAGATCAGCGCTAGATTGGCTGTACGTAATGTTAATGCACAATATAAAAGTATACTTATGTATGTACGTTTAAAAAGTTATTGATATATGTACGTATGTAGGTAACTGGATGGAGATAACTCGCGGTGCGTAGCGGTGGCGAAAAAGCGGCGTGTAAGTACAACAGCGGTCGAATCAGAACTGAACTGTGTAGAGCCTGACCCTTTTCCTGCTGAGTAGTGTGGTGTGAGTTGGAGTGTGTGGATCCTGGGTTCTGGCGTGTGGGTGGTGTTGATGTGGAGTGTGGTGGTGTCGAGGTGAGTGTGGTGAGTGTGCGTGTTAGTGATGGGTGTAAGTGTGGTGTGGGGCAGGCGACTAAGGCTCATTTAGCCATCCCGGCCCCCCTAGGCGAATATTTCAGCCTAGAATGCTTTGAAGCTGCTGGAGTGTGGCTACGACGCTGCTAAGGCCTGAGGCGCGGCGTGAACGCGGGCGTGGTTGCTGGCGTCGTGTTGATGCCCCATTGTGTGGCCGTCGGGCATGGGATGATGATGGCCCACTTGTTCGACGGGGCCGCGCCTCCCGGCGTACTGGAGGTCGTCGTATTGCGCCGCGGTTGCGGCCGGAAGGTTGTTGACGGGTGTCATTCCGAGTGAGTCGGTGCAACATGGTGTGATGCGGCCGCATACAAATTTGGCACAGATTGCCCGAAGTACACTCATGCGTTTGGTGGACAGGAGTCAGGCAGTTCAGACAATGGCCGTGCGCCTGCACGACCAACTGGCGTTGTTGAGGTGGCAATCCCTTAAAAATGACGCATTGTGGCAGCCGGTGGGGTCGACGACATAGGGGACATCTACGGCGTTGTGGGTCGGCGACCAGCGCGGGTGTTGACGGCAATGCTACCCTTCCATTCCGAGGCGCCGTTGGGGTGGTTGTTCGGGGCGCTGCAACTGGGGCAGCCGCAACTGGGGCAGCCACTTGGCGTGGCACATTGACAGCCGAACGAGTGATTGGTGTCGGGGCTGCTGGCATGTCTGCATCCATATTGACCTGTTTGAAAGAGTGTAATTTCAATTAGGATTTGGTTGCATATAAGACATATGAGCATGGCTGCCACGTTATGCGGCATGAGTGGGTCGTTAGATTAATCGACTACATTTGTTATTGATTTTAAATATATATGTATATATGTATTTATATAAATTTTTATTTTATTTTGTTTTTATCTTCGGTTCATTTTAGCGGTTTGTCGGTTTGCGGTTCGCGGTTATCGGCGATCGGTAAGAAGCATAGCTTGACGAGCGGTCTTGTTAACTTTCCGGATTGCGTACGGAGATCGACTACGCGAATATGACCGTCGGAGCCTGGATAAAGCTTCTCTATGCGGCCCAGCCGCCATTCGGTAGGTGGCAGGCAATCGTCGTGAATCAGGACACAATCTCCAACTTTTGGCGCATTTTCTGTATTTTTCCATCGATACCTCTTGTGGAGGTCCTTTATATAGTCTTCTTTCCATCGGCTACTGAAATTATGATGGAGAATTTTAATTCTTTCCCATCTATTTAATAAGGATAGCGACTCCACGCCTGGCTCAGGTGTGGCCAGAATGGGTGCTCCTTTTAGAAAATGCCCTGGAGTTAGGGCTGTGAATTCGGAGGGATCTTGTGATAGTGCTGTGAGCGGCCGTGAGTTGAGAACGGCTTCAATTTTAGCTAATAATGTCGTGAATTCTTCATAATTAAATTTGTAGCTGCCGGCTAGCTTCTTGAAATGAGATTTGAAGCTCTTTACAGCTGATTCCCATAAACCACCCATATGAGGAGCGCTTGGAGGTATAAATTGCCAATTGATACCTTGAGGGGCGTACTTTTGTACGATATCAGGGGACACTTGTTTTAAGAAATCCACAAACTGTTTTTCTGTGGCTCGTTGGGCTCCTATGAATGTTTTGCCATTATCGCTCATGATTTTGGAGGGGAAGCCACGTCGAGCGACGAAGCGAGCAAATGCCGCGAGAAAAGCCTCCGTCGTCAGATTAGTACACAGCTCAAGGTGTACTGCCTTTGTCGTGAAACATACAAAGACAGCCACATAGCCTTTCATGAGAGTGGGAGATCTTAGCATGGACGCCTTTATTTGAAAAGGCCCAGCAAAATCGACACCGGTAGTCGTGAAAGGCGGAGCGAAATTGCAGCGTTCAGGTGGAAGTGCTGCCATAATCTGAGTTCGCATTTTTTGCTTATGCATAGTGCAGATCTTGCACATGAAAATGCATTTCTTGATCTGGGGCTTAAGACGGGGAATATAATACTCTTGGCGTACCATATGTTGCATGAGGCGCTGCTCTGCGTGCAACATTAATATATGGATGTAATTCAGGAGTAATGTGGCAAAAGGAGACTTTTCAGGTATTATGATGGGGTGGCGTTCGTTGTAAGTGAGGCTTGAATTAGCGAGCCGACCATTGGCACGAAGCAGACCTTTCGTGTCAAGAAATGGGTTTAGTACTAAGAGTGAGCTCTTTTTGTCAATTGGCTTCGATTCTCTTAGTAACGATATGTCGCGACTGAAGTAGCGCGTTTGCGTTGAGGCGATAAGCGCGACCTTTGCTTTTTGTAAGTCCTGGTGCGTCAATGTATCGCAATGGGTGTAAGTTACTCCTTTAACTTTAAGTTTAAGTTGCTCTATGAATTTGAGCATATATGCGACAACTCTGAGGGCTCGGGGGAACGATGAAAATCGTTCAAGGATTTCATTATCATCCACTACTGTATGATAGGTGTCGATTTTTCGACTTTCTGGAGCGATTATGTTGCGCATTGTCGATTGTGGCCAAGAATCTGTGGATTCAGTTAACCATCGGGGGCCATTCCACCAGAGCGTGTTGGTGGCAAGATCCAGGGGTTTGCACCCTCTTGTACCTAGATCAGCAGGATTGTCGGCACTGGCTACGTGTCGCCATGTGGCTGCTCCTACTAGGTCAAGAATTTGAGACGTTCGATTAGAAATATATGTTTTCCACGAGTGTGGTGGCTTTTCTAACCAGGCTAGAACGATTTCGGAATCGGACCATAGATATAATTTGCATTTGGTCATGTTCATGTGGGTCTGCACTATGGAAACCAGCTTGGCTAGTAGCAGAGCGCCACAGAGTTCAAGTCGTGGTAGACTTATCGTTTTTAGAGGCGCAACTTTTGCTTTTGCCACTAGTAGGTGGCTTGTGGTTGCGGTGTCGCTTTGTGCGCGCACATAGATCGTGGCACAATATGCCTTTTCAGAGGCATCGCAGAAGCCGTGTAGTTCCACTTTGTATTCGGGGGAATAGTTTACCCACCGTGGAATTTGTATCTGCGAGATGTCTTTCAGATTATTAGCAAACTGGGACCACTTTTCTAAGCGAAGAGGTTTCACTTGTTCGTCCCAGTCGGTTCCGTCTAGCCATAATTCTTGAATCAGGATTTTCGCTTGTATCATAATTGGCGCAAGCCATCCTGCGGGGTCAAAAAGTTTTGCCATTGAGGATAAAATTTGCCTCTTTGTTATGGCGGATAATGCGGTTATGGACTCTGTCGTGTATGAGAACTGGTCCGATATCGCATTCCATTGGATGCCCAGTGTTTTTGTTATACTTTCCTTTTCAAAGATAAGGAAATTAGTATCCAATTTGTTATCGTTTGGTATATTTTTTAAGATACTTGGGTGATTAGCTGTGATCTTTTTTAGAGGAAACCCTGCGGTGTTGAGGGCCTTTATCACTTGTGATAAGGACTCGTATGCTTGTGAGAGGCTGTGGCTCCCAGACAGGATGTCGTCTACATACGTATGTGTTTTTAAGACTTGTGTTGCCAGAGGAAACTCTGACTTTGTGTCTTCTGCCAGTTCGTGGAGTGTACGAATGGCGAGGTATGGGGCACAGTTTACGCCAAAGGTAACTGTTTTTAATTTAAAGTCGCTTATTGGACTATTGGGAGATTTTCGAAAAATAATTCGTTGAAAATCTTGATCATCCTTATGTACCATTATTTGTCGATACATTTTTTCGACATCCCCATTGAAAACGTATTTGTATATACGCCAATTTAATATGAGGAGCATCAAGTCTGGTTGGAGTGTGGGTCCCGTAAATAGAATATCATTTAGGGAATTCCCCGAGCTAGTGGATCTCGAGGCATTAAAGACAACTCTAACCTTTGTGGTTTTTTTGTCAGGCTTTACTACTGCATGATGTGGCAAGTAGAATGAGTGATATTTGCCTTTTATGATTTTTTCGCATGGGCTTACTTCCTCCATGTGATCTAAATGGAGGTATTCTTCTAAGACACCGTCATAATGTTGTTTGAGCTCACCTTTTCTAAGTAGGTTTTTTTCCATACTCAGAAACTGCTGTATTGCAGAGGTGCGAGAGTGACCTATGGCGAGTGTATCTGGAAATTGTTGTTTAAATGGTAGTCGTACGACATACCGACCATTTCCTGATCTAGTAGTTGTGGCTTTGTAAAAGTCTTCACAATACTGATCTTCTGGCGTTGTAATTGAAATGGGGGGGAGTTCTTCTAACTCCCAAAATTTCCTTAATTGTGAATTAAGAAATTCATTGGATATTTCTTCCACTTGAGTTGTCATGGTGGTAACTGATTCTGTCACTAGTCCACTTAGTATCCAACCGAATATAGTATTTTGAGCTAGAAGGGTGTTTGAAATTTTTTCAACCCCTTCTAGAATAATTTGAGGTATAAGGTCGCTGCCTAATAGAAGATCTATTTGAGCGGGGGTGTTGCAGTTAGGATCTGCTAGCTTTAGGTGTGTAACCTTTTGCCAATGCTTGCTATTTATGTGATAGCTTGGAAGCATGTTCGTAAGTTGCGGTAAGACTATAGCTTCTGCTTGAATGCGCTTATCCGCTTGGGGGGAAATCAGGGTAATCGATGGGGCAGATTTTATTTGAGTTTTGTACTACTCTTCCGCCCATTCCCGTAATTTCATAATTGGCTTGTTTTGTTGGTAGTTTTAGCCTATTTTGTGCCCTAGACGCTATGAATGATCGTTGTGATCCTTGGTCTATTAGGGCTCTCAATTTGAAAAGTTCTCCTCGGTGTTCGATGGAGATAACTGCAGTGGGTAGTAGTACCCTACTTTGATTCTCGCTGTGAAGCGTTTGTGTTTTTAAAGCCTTTGAGCAGCATGGTGTCTCTTGGCAAATTTCGGGATTTTGTGTTTCGGGAGTTGCGGTTGCAACTAAACCCGTGGCTCTTTTGGAGAAAGCGCTACTTTGGGGTGTGCTAGGAAAGTTATTGAAATGCAACATTGAATGATGCCTCTTGTGGCAATATACGCAATTGAATTTGCTTTCGCAATTATTGAGATTATGTGAGTGGGACAAGCAGTTTGTACAGAGCCTTTTTGCTCTGACAAAGTTGTTCCTTTCATTGATATTAAGTTTTTTAAACTTTTCGCAAGCTTTCAGCTTGTGCCCTCCTTTACACAGTTCGCATGACGTTTGTTTATATTGTTCGGATGTGAACGATTGATTTTTAAAGAAGCTTCTGTTTAAATTGTGGTTGTTATTAGCTTGGGGTCTAATAAAACTTCGATTTAGGTCGTGTTGAACGTTTTTAGTTCTGACCGTTTTTTTATCTACCCTTTCCGCAATTTCATACTGGGTAGTTAAGAAATCATTCATTTGTTGCCACGTTGGGCATTTTCTTCGTGATGAGAGCGATTGCTCCCACAGAAGCAAAGATTTTTCCGGTAATGCCGCGGAGCATATATTTACCAGTATGGGGTCCCAATTGTCTGTGGGAATATTCTGTGTCGCTAGAACCGACAAGCAATTTGAAACAGTGGATTGAAGTTTTATAAATTCTTCACTTGTTTCTTTCTGAATTTTTGGTAAATTCATTAATATTGTGACTTGTTTGTCGACTAATATTCTTTCGTTCTCGTAGCGAGCTTTTAAAGCTTCCCAAGCATAATTGAAATTTTCGTCATTAAGAGTGAACTGTTTTACTATTGCTCCTGCTTGGCCTTTTGTTTTGTATCGGAGGTGATACAATTTTTGCGCTTGAGATAATTTAGGATGGTTTATGTACACGGCCGTAAACATGTCCCGGAAGGACGGCCATTGTTCATAACCTCCATGAAATATTTCTGTATCGCATGCTGGCACTTTAAGGTGAATGCCGGAACTCGCCTCTTGGCTTTGAATTGGAGGCAGCTCTACTCTCGGTTGTGGAGTAGGTGCAATTGCTTTTATTAATCTCAATTGATCAGAGATCATAGCTCTCGTTTCCTCGTACTGGTCTAAACAGTTTTCGTATTTGGAGCAAGCCGAGGATTTAAAATTTTCCGGAAGATCTGATTCGTCAGATTCTAGAATTGCGTCATACGCAGCTTGGAGACGTGTCCAGAAATTGCCTAGATTTTCTTTTTTGATTTCTAGTACCGATTCAGAATTGTCCTGAATCGGTGAAGATGAAAATCGAGTGCAGTATCGAATTAAACTGTCACTCTCAGCGATAAACTTAGTATATGAAATGTCTTTAATTTTTTTTTGCTTTGTAGCACCTTGCTTTGAGCGTGTAGCTTCAGCAGGTGTACATGGGCTCTTTTGCTCAGAAATCATTTTTTGTACTTTAAGATATTGAATCGATTTAGATTCCTTAGAATCTCCGTTCATTTAGATAATAGGTAAAAATTGAAAATATGAGACAGAAAAAAACTTCTCTCAGTGTATTTATGGTGGTAATAAATACGTTTGAATCTTTAAGATACGCGGTTTGTATGGT
Source organism: Bactrocera neohumeralis (assembly GCF_024586455.1). Lineage (NCBI taxonomy): Eukaryota > Metazoa > Arthropoda > Insecta > Diptera > Tephritidae > Bactrocera > Bactrocera neohumeralis. The sequence goes on from NW_026089622.1 coordinate 18,882,131, forward strand.
TGTTGTATACACAAGTATCTAATAACGAACGCGTATTTCGTTTTCCTTATTATAAAATTGTATTTTTGTTGTATCCGCAAGGTAGGAACCAACGAACGAGTGTTTCGTTTTCCTTATTATAAAATTGTATTTTTGTTGTATCCGTATACGCAATGGCCGAACTAACGACCAGGTGTGACGATAATATTTATTGGAAATAGTTGTGCTATTAGTTTGTTCTTGTTTTTTTCGAATTTATTGCTTCGCACTCGTTCGTTTATAATTGTATATAATAAGAAAGAAAAAAGGGTTTTTTGTATATAAAGATTTTTTCCGTTTGCAATCCTGCTTGCTTGTGCTTTAGCAAGAACAAGAGGTATTGCTTGAAATATGCCGATTTGGCCTTTGGATATATAATATAAAATTAAATGTTAATATGCCGTATATATTTGTAAAATTTTTTTTTTTTTTTTGTTTTAATTGACAGAATGTAATTTATCCTTATTAAACGGTTGCATTTACCGCACCGATTTTTTTTTTTTTTTTATTTTTTATTTTTTTTTTTTATTTTTTATTTTTTTTTTTTTTTCGAAATATTTAAATTGTAAATTAAGATTTTATTTAATTATGTACCCTATGTACATACGTTATATATCTACATCGGCATAAGCAAATTGTATGCCGTGTATATTATTTTGCGGTACGAATAACGCGGGACGAGAAAATGGCTAAGTGCAGGTCTGCTCTTTTAGCGCAAATGCAAATTTGTGTTTTATTAAAGTATACAGTTTTTAGAAAGTTGAACTGTAACTTTAACATACATATATGCCAATATATATAAATATTTTATACGAATAAATATTGTGATGTATGTCGATACACTCACTTTCGGCCGCTTCAAGGGTATTTGAGGGCTTTAGTATGCGTTTAAGGGGGGGGGGGGGGGCGGCGGTGTTTGCTCTTGTCGCCGTGTCCCAGTTGTATCATATTTGTGTCCTGTTGCTGGTGATGTTGATGGTATTAGGGTGGGTGACGGTTTTGCTTTTCCTTTTTGCTCTTCCTATTGTTGCTTGGTTCGTACTTATGTACAGATGTCTTTAGTAATTTTCCACAATTATTAGTGTTATTATTTATTTTTATTATAGCACTTTTAAAGTCACTGTTTTACTTTCTGGTTTGGTTTTAAGCTTCGCGCCCGTTTAGAATTAAATTAATTTTCGCGCCCAGCTTTTCTGCTTTTTTTTTTTTGTTTTGGTTGTTCAACACAATATCGTATCTATCTATATTTATGATACTTATGTTTCACTCGCGATATTTATATGCTTTTTGTCTTGTTGTGAATGTATTGTATTTAAAAAAAAAAATTTTTTTTTTTTTTTTTTCTTGGATACAACGGTACAGAACCGCTTCTTGTTTTCCGTTTTCAACTGTTGCTTTTTTTTTTTTGTATGTATGTATTTGCCACTGAACTTTAATTTCACACTTGCAAAAATTTTTTTGTATATATGTACATATGTATGTGCGTATGTGTCTTCTCACACTTGAATTTTTTATTCTTATTATAATTTTTTTTTTCCAATAGTGCCGTTCTTTGCGGCTCGAAGGACCAATGTTTTAATCACTACCCGCTTCACTTACCACTTTTGCCAAACTTTAGGAATTTTAAAATAAAATCTCCGGTTTCAACTTCAATTTATTTCACAATATAGATCTGCGCTAGATTGGCTGTATGTAATGTTAATGCACAATATAAAAGTATGCTTATGTATGTATGTTTAAAAAGTTATTGATATATGTACGTATGTAGGTAACTGGATGGAGATAACTCGCGGTGCGTAGCGGTGGCGAAAAAGCGGCGTGTAAGTTCAACAGCGGACGAATCAGAACTGAACTGTGTAGAGCCTGACCCTTTTCATGCTGAGTAGTGTGGTGTGAGTTGGAGTGTGTGGATCCTGGGCTCTCGCGTGTGGGTGGTGTTGATGTGGAGTGTGGTGATGTCGAGGTGAGTGTGGTGAGTGTGCGTGTTAGTGATGGGGGTAAGTGTGGTGTGGGGCAGGCGACTAAGGCTCATTTAGCCAACTACAACACAACAACCACACGATTATCAACGAGACGACTCGGAATAATCTAATTCACCACCCAAACTATCAAAAGGGATAGATCCGAACGGGATCCTAATCTTTTTCGTTTCATCCGCAAAGTAAGACGGTCGATCCGCAACTATTAATTTTTTTACAAAAACGCAATCAACGCAATTTCTTTTTTTATAACCGACAAGTGACAAGTGACGTGGAGCGCCGAGTTTGCTAACAGTGCCCAACAGTGGTCAGACACGGTGTTATATACATATGCAATAAAATAATATTACGATATAATAATACAACATTATTCTTCAAATAAAGAAAATAAATATTTTATAACGAGTGTGGAAACCAGGGCGTTTTATTTTCCACCACATAGGTATACTACAATATAACAAGTAAATATACTAGTGGCAAACGTTAACACCAACCGAACACCGTACGTTGTGCAGCGATGGATCTGAAAATTTCGATTAGTATAATTTCGGGGTAAAGATCTGCTCCGATCGACAAGTCAACCTTTTGACTCGTATAGAAATTATTATCCGCTAAGGGGATATTGGGTAACCTTTTATCAATTGAAAGGTTTATTGATCTGGATGGAAGCAGTCCAGTCAATTTTGGTAGTACCAACGCTTCCGCTTTTAGTTTTAAACTTTTGTTACGGGGCGAGCCAATTGTGATCGAGCACACCTACTGAACTCGTCCTGATACGGTATTATTCATTCCTGAGACTCGAGTGCTGACCTTTTTGCTTGTCAGATTTAAGTGTTTTTGTAGACTTTTGCTTACGAAGGTTCCTTCAGATCTTGAATCAATCAGGGCTCTGACAGTGAAGGTGCTCTCGTTGTGACTTATGGTCGCCATGGCTGTACCTAAGAGCATGCTTCGACTGGTAGGCACTTTTGAAATATTGGCCTTAATAGAGGCCACATGAGATTTAGTAAAAATCTCAGTAGTGTTTGTGCTGTCAGATATCTGAGCTATTCCCTCACTTTGATCCCGGTGAATCCTAGAGTGATGTCTCTGTTTACATTTGGAACAATTAAAAAAACTTTTACAATTTTTGACTTCATGTGAGTCCGATAAACAGCTTAGGCAGACGTGGAGTTTTCCATTTCAATAAATCTTTGACAAGTTTTCAAAATGTGTGATTGAGATGAGCACAGTTTACATTTAATATTGTTTTTCTTGGCGTGATGGGAATTGATGGGTTTGGATCCAATCCCTGACTGCAAGGTTGGTATTCGACCTTCACCATCAGCCGACTTAATATTAGGTTGAGTACTCAACTCGCCTTTGAGGTTTGATACTCTCTCAAGCGTTTTAACCCGTTTGGTTAAAAACTTGTCTAATTCAACCCATTTTGGGATCTCTGAATCCGAATACAGAGATTGTTCCCAAAGCGACAGTGTATAGTCCAGTAGTCGGAGAGAACACAAATACGTAAATATGGCATCCCAGCTATCTACATTGATCCCATGTATTTGTAAAGCTGAAATGCAGCTATTTATCTCCCGCTGCAAATTTCAGAGATCTATCTCAGATTCTGTTGAAATGTGCGAAAGCTTGAACAATAAATTTAATTGTGTGTCGACAAGCACTCGCTTGTTTTCATATCTACACAACAAATTATTCCAAGCCAATGCGAATCCGTCATTCGTCAGTGGCGCTTTTGAAGCGAAAGCTTTTGCCTCACCTCGCGTTTTTTGATTTAAATGGAATAACTTTTCTACCGGAGATAGCCTTGGGTTATTCCCATAAATGGCGTCAAATAAATGAGGGCCATTGTAAAACAGCGCCATGAAATATTTCGGTATCACAAGGCGGTAAGTTGATGGAATACCTCACGGGTTCTACCCTTTTTTTCGTTCAGGTTGAATCACCGTAGAATTCGAAGTAGGGCTTTGGTTGAAGGCCGTGAGGTTGTGCAAGTGTTCGCCCATCAAGGCCGCGCAACACACATACGCGTGGTACCAGCTTGAATATTTAAGCTTAATGTCGTCAATTGAGCCTGTGTCGGAAGGATCCACCTTTGGCAAACACAACTTGTATTCTGACTTTACTTCTGCCCACAGAGATTTCAGTTCAGCTTGCTGTACTTCAAGACAGTAGGCACTTTGGTTGATTGCTGTTGGAGTAAAAGACTCCTCAAACTCCAGTAGAGCGTCTGCAGCTGTGATAAATGCTCTGATGGCTTCCATTGTGAAATTGAACCGGAACTGCAAAGTGTTGCACAAAGTCGGATCTAAAACTTGAAATTTAAAAAAAAATTTAAAAAATATTTGCAAATATGTTGCAAAAAGTTCAAAAGTTACAGCACCAATCAAAGACAAACTACAAATTGAGTTCATGATAGGCAGTGCGTTATTTCTTTATAAAGCGTGAAATTTCGAGCGAACAAAAAGTTAATAAATTTAGTGAAGTATTTTTTCAAAGTATTTTTCCAAAATTTAATTTGAATGTGCTTGCTGGGTAATCGGTCCAATGCACTTGCACGCCTAGTCTTCAAATATGTACACAAACAAAATTGCTTTGTGCTTATTGCTTTATTTAAATCCAAATACAAATACATACGGATAAAAATTCACAAGTACGAATGTATTTGATTTATATCCACTATTCACTTTCACTTTTGTTCACGGAGTTATTTTCGAATTCCCCACTACACTATTTTGTTTGTTTCTGTCCTTCTGGGATGGCTGCTGCGCTGATTTGCTTTGCTGCTCTCCCTTTGCCGCTTTGCCTGTGCGTCTTTGCCTGTGCTGCTCTCACTTTGCTGCTTGCCTTAGCTGTTTGGCTTTCGTGCCGTCGCTCACTGCACTTTTTTTAATTTTTCGTGTCACTCACTTCACTTGTAATTTTGTATTTTTTTTGTTTTTGTTTGCACTCGCGAAACTGCAGCTGCGTTATTGCTGCTTGCCTTTATTGCTATTCGAGCAATATATGGAAATGCAGAGTTGAGCGACTAGACTCAAATTAACCTCAAGAAAACACAAAAAAACCGAGAGAGATTGTTGACGCTCCAGATGGGGTTTGTGCGTCCAAGATTTTAAAATTTTATTTGAACAACAGTGCGTGTTTTTTTTATATGTAAAGTGAAATAATCAGTGCATTTGCCAGGTGTATTTATTGTTGTACTTAAATGAAGTACAATACTACCTGCTGTCTTGTGCGTTGATTTTGTGGGTAGCGTGCCAAAAATAAGTTTTGGTCTCCTCTTTACACAGCACAATGGGTTTTGTACATAAATTATGCACAAATTAACCAATCTATGTATTGCCTTATAGCTTGTAGAGCACAAATCCAAAATATGTTTGGCTGTAACTTGCGTGTTGCTAAATTGGGTAAATTATGCACTTTCACTTTAAATAAAAATCAACTTGTTACCTGTTATCCGGCTCGAAGGACCAATGATAATTCGGGTGGTGGAGCACGGTGTGGCTCTTTCCATAATTGTGGTTGGCCGTGGGGAAACGGTCGGCGCAAATTTATTCCACAAAAATATTAAATAAAAAACAAAAGGTTTCTTATAATACATATATTTAAAAATAACAAATTGGAAACACACTTACCACGTCTGTATAGCTGAGTGGTCGCAAAAGGAGAGAGCGCGCGCAACTTTTTTAGTTAGAGTTTAGTTGCGTGCTAATTAAAACTTCGAAAAGGAAGAAAAGAAAAGATTGCTCTGCCAATACAGATGTGGCAAATGAAATTGGGCGGGGGCGGCGTCCGCGCCCGTACAATGCAACATGATTCACGCCATAAGAACCTTGAGTACATTCCACGATACAACCATCATCAAAATCATAATTTCAGCAATCGACATCAGAATAATTATTCTTGTCAACAACAACCCCCAGTAGAACCAATGCATATCGATTCATCCACCATATTCCGTAGACCAACGAGACAAGGTTACAACAAGAATCTGCAACAACCACCACGAAATCCGCAGCCTCGTTAGAATTATCAAAATCCATTTAAGAAAGTAGCAGGAGCATTGAGATACAAACGAGAACGAGATAATACAAGTCATACTAATATACAACCGAAGAATCAACGAATCAACCAAATTACACACGATCAACAATCAAATACAGAATATGAACAGGAAGATCATTTCTTTATTCTAAGGCATGGGTTACCAACCCTTCTAAGGACCACAGAAGAAGGTAACTCAGTGTATATTTTAATTGGTGGTGGCGAAAAAATTATGTAAGTCCAAAATTCCCTCACGCAAAAAGGATAGAAGTAGAAAGTAAAAAACAAGCCGCTTCTTTACACGGTAAACCATCAATTAAATATAAAAAGAAAGTGAATATAATAGGATTCAGTACGGAATTTTTAGAACTCGATACCTTACAAAGATTTCGATTTCTTGATAGGAATTAAAGGTTTAAAGCAAATGAAAGCAATAATAGATACTGAAAGAAATGTATTAATTGTGAAAAAGAATAAATTAACAAGAATAAATTATGTAAAAGGAGAAGAAATGTATAAAAAAGAAATAAATGAATTAATGAAAAGAAATGAACAGAGTAAAACATTACCCTACGTAACTACAGTAGAGGCAGAAATCAGAACAGAAACAAATAATCCTATTTGGGTCAGACAGTATCCATACCCCCAAGCGGATAGAGCATTTGTAAAAACTGAAATAAAAAAATTATTAGATAATGAAATAATACAGCCAAGCAAAAGCCCGTACAATTCACCCATATGGACAGTTTCTAAAAAAGGGAATGAAGAGCAAGGCAACCCAAAAAGACGCATGGTTATTGACTTCCAGAAGTTAAATGCGCAAACAATCTCTGATAGATATCCCATTCTGGACATCACCATGATGCTCCAAAACTTAGGAGAAGCACAGTACTTCACGACGTTAGATTTGAAATCAGGATTTTATCAAATTAAAATAAAAAAAGAAGACAGGGGAAAAAACACCTTTTTCAATAAATAATGCCAAATATGAATTTCTACGACTACCATTTGGAAATAAAAACGCACCGTCGTTCTTTCAAAGATGCGTTGACGACATCCTCAGACCATTCATAGGAGTATGCGCATACGTGTATATAGATGTCCTAATACATATGTTCAGCAAACCCTGAACAACATATGAAAGATATCACCAATCATCACATGATGAAAAGTCAAAATTTTTTCAAAGACAGACAGAATTTTTAGGACATATAATTAAAAACGGTAGAATTACAGTAGATCCAGGAAAAATAGAAGTTATAGATAGGTACAAAATTCATACAAATTTGAAACACGATCTTTCTTGGGAAGGTCCTCATATTACAGAAAATTTATAAAAGGATTTGCATCCATAACGAAACTATTAACACTCTACCTACGAGGAGAGAATGGTAATATTGCAAAGAATAAAAGTAGCTCAGTACATGTAAAATTAGATGACGAATCACTTAAAGCAGTTGAAACACTAAAAAATAAACTAAAAGAACAAATAGAATTATTCCAACCAGATTTTGGAAAATGATTTGATTTGACTGTAGACGCAAGCAATCATGCGATTGGAGCTGTATTGTCACAAGGCAAGAAACCTATAGCACTCATTTCACGTACATTAACGCGAACTGAACAAAATTACTCAACAAACGAAAAAGAAATGTTTGCAATCGTTTGGGCACTCAAGAAACTTAGGAATTATCTGTATGATCTCACTAGTAATACTACCTAATTTTTTCAATATCAGAGGACAACCCAAATTCAAAATTAAAACGATGGAAGAATAGGGAGCAAAAATTAAATATATTAAAGGAGATTTAAATGTAGTAGCCGACGCACTCAGCCGTCAAGTAAACGTAACTACGAACGACTCAATACACTCGCAGGAATCATCCTCGTCAATCAGAATTAAAGATGTCAGCGCTCCACTGAAGCAATTTAAAACACAAATTGTGATAAAAAATGTGAACAAAATGCATTAGAAAGAGCAACAATTTTTGCAAACCACGAGAGATTTTATGTTAATTACGTCACTTTACAAGGCTTGATAGATACACAAACGAAAATTATCAAACCTAATATCACGACCGCATTTCACACTACACTAGAAACCCGGTTTGAAATTCATGATATAAACTCTTCATTTAATATAGAGGAAAGGGTTTTTGTCAAAATCTATTAAAGGACATTACGAGTGAAGGGGATAGATAAAATATAATTAAACATACGCATGAAGGAGCACATAGAAATGCAAAAATAATGCATTAGAGATACTAGAAACTTGCTATTGTCCAAATATAAAAAAATGATGTAATCCGACTAACTAGAAATTGTAGCATTTGTAAAGAGAACAAATACGAACGCCACCCGACAAAACAAGTTTTTGCAAAAACACCCATACCCGAAGGTATAGGTACAAATGGACATATTTTGAAATCGATGGAACAATGTATCTCTCATGCATAGATAGATACTCAAAATACGCATATATGAGAAAATTAAACGACAAAACAGAATAAATATTAGAGGAAGTACTCATACAAATATTCCCATTTGGTAATAAACTAATGACAGATAATGAGACTATATTTAATAGCATAGCAGCAAAAGCTCTAATCCAACGCCTATATATTGAACATTCAATGACCGCAGCAAACCATTCAACATCGAACGCTCAAGTTGAACGGCTGCATTCAACCATTCTGGAAATTACTAGAATTCGCATTAAACAAAATAAATCAACCGCGACTGAAGAACTATTCAACGCAATTAAGTAATACAATAGGACAATACATTCCGTCACAAAAAGGAAACCTATCGAATTATTTTTTGAAAGGAGCAAGACTGTAGGATAAAAGAACTGATCGAAAATAAGCAGGAGTATATGCTATCATACCACAATAGAAAACGAACACAAAGGAATATAAAACAGGACAAACAGTTTATGTGAAACAAAACCGACGAAATAAAACAAATCCACGCTATTTGAAGAAGACAGTACAAAAGAATCGTGAGGACACAATTTTAACAACGGACGGGAAGATCATACACAAGGACAACCTCAGAAATAATGCTGAAAACATTTAATATTGGGACGATTAAACAAAAAGTTATATTGCAAGAATTATACAAGGACTATTTTACTTAACTACGACAATTAATTTCGCGAAGAACGGAAATTTTTATTCAGCAGCAATAAATACGGACGAGATTGAAAGGATATTAGAAAAGGAACAAACAAGTATACCGGTAATTGACATACTCGAATATGCAGACACGCATGTAGGTAGATTAGACGACACTTTCATTGTAATTTATAAAAATCCAGTCATTGAAAAGAAATGCACAACATACAAAGTTACTCCATTATCCTATCGTCAAGGAATTTCGGATATGAATAAAGTCGTAAGTAAATGTGAAGATAAAATAATGTTAACATCTAAATGTAAAAATAATTTAAGTAAATATATTTGTAAACAAGAACCTAATGACAATTGTACAATACCAATGATCGAAGGTTACGACGGTAAGGCTGAGCTCAGGCTATTACCGGGGTCACAGCTGGCGTATAGGCCTACGCTAAGTAGGTCAGCTGCGAATAGTAATACGACCAAGAGCTGCAGGAGAGGAGGGCTTGGCTCAAAACGCCTCACGCGCCCAATGAACCTCCCGCGAAGAGGCGAGAAGATGCCGCCTTTAAATAAGCGCCCACAACCCCCACCGGGGCTGCACCGAGGGAGAACCTACCCACGAGAGGGAGGCAACAAAGCGACGAGGGATACAGCGACCAGCACCAAAGGTGCACAGAAGACGACGAAAAACACTGGGCAAGAGCCCATCAGAATCGAGGCCAGTAAGATCGACAAAGGGGTGGGAGGGCAGTATTCTGCCATCTCAGTAGATAAGAGTGACATCTTATCGCAATGGCTGGCAGGCTCATACTGCTCTCACCTCCGTCTCGTTAAAACCATGGCAGGTCTTCAAGTACGTTCAATGCACGTCGCCATAATTTCTATGGCCGTACAGGTTCAGTTGAGACGAACTTCTGATTCGTCCCGAACCTGGCTCTGGACATAAGCTCCCATAAGGACTTGTGTCAACCCTTGCGTGACCTCCCTGCTTGCATAGATAACCACGGGGTTCATAAAGGGCAACTGCTACAACGTGCGGAGATAGTGGCTTGAAGCGGAGAACCACCAGAAAAAATGAATACACCGCAACAACAACAAAAAACCCAACGGAAGGAACAGCAAAACTAAGACGGACAAGACGAGGAATATGGAACGGTCTTCCGCAGAAGCAGTAGGATACTCAGATCCCCCACACTCACCGACACTCCAAAGCAGACGGACAAAACTGGTGAAAAGACAGACTCAAGGGAGACTCCGGCCACACAAGCTGCACCGGCAAAGCAGGGAGAAGGGAAGAGTACCCCAGCTGCCACTAAAGACGGAAATCAGAGTTCGCCGAAACAAGAATACATCACCCAAATTAGACGAGCAGGAGAAGAATCCCTAGAAAAGTGCAAGGAGAGAGTGCAAAAAATGAAGTTGGCGATGGCGAAGCAAAAGAACGTCAGCATGGACGTAAAGAACGGAGCGGAACAGCTAGACGAACTCTTCGACGTCATCAAGAGCTATCGCAGAAATTGGCTCACTGCATAAGCCGAGAAAAGGTGGGCACACCTAAGCAGACGCATCACGACCCCCGAGTCAGCAACCTCGAAGCAGCGTGCGACAAGCCCCGTGGAGCCGCGAGAAACAGTGTGACCACGACACGAAAACGACGGCCAGTGGCAAAAAGTTTTGCCTAAAAAAGCCAGGATAACCCACGCAAACGAAGGAACGAGTGAAGAAGCGCCTAAAAACGCAAACAAGAGGAAACTAGTCAACAACGATGGCGATTAACAAAACTGCTCCTAACACAAGAGAGCAAGTAAGGGCATATGTAACGCTGGACCAGGATAGAGCTGATGCACTGTTGCGAAAGGCACGCATTAAAATTGGCTGGGTTAGCTCCAGGCTGCGGCTAAAAGAAACCCCGAAAAGGTGTTTCCGCTGCTTTGGTCCAGGACACTTAACCTGGGACTGCAAAGGGCCCGATAGAAGAGGACAAGGTGCTTGCATAAAATGCGGCCAACCAGGTAATAAATTGAAAGATTGCGACAAGCCTTTGCAAAGAGGCCAAACATGAAAAAATCGATCACATCCCGGGCTCCGCAAAATGCACTGTATATAGGAACTACCGAGGCAAATGAATATCCTACAGGCCAACGTGCATAGATGCAAGACTGCCGACGCACTACTCTCGCAAATGGTGACGGAGAGCGACTACGAGATGATCATCATAAGCGAGCAATACAAAAAGAAAGAGAGAGGTACCTGGCTAGAAGATAGCAGCTCAACCGCCGCTATATATATACCACCAGGGAGTAACGCCACCACTGTAAGCAATGGGAACGGCAACGGTTTCGTCTAGGCCAAATGCGACCTTTTTACAGTAATTAGCTGCTACTTGACGCCAAGCGATAGTATACAGGAATTCCAAGGAAAGCTCGACAATATAGAAGATACAGCCAGGTCTATAGAAGGTTAATTGATTATCGCCGGAGAGCTAAATTCCACAGCCGTAGAGTGGGGTCTACCAAATACGGACTCGAGAGGAAAGCGCATTCTAGAAATGGCTGCGCGGCTAGGGCTAGTAGTGCACAATACGGGGAAATGCAACCACGTTTAGAAGACCGGGATGCGAGGAAACCACACCAGACGTTACCTTATCAACAGAACGCATGGCGGGCTCAATAAAGAACTGGAAGGTCCTGGAGGATTACACTGGCAATGATCATCACTACATTTCATTTATGATCGACACGAGAACAAACGTTAAACAGCAGAGGAAAACAACTGGAACAAGAAAGTGGAACATTGCGAAGCTAGATACTTCGAAATTAATCTCCGCAATAGACGATCAAAACCCATCTAGCAACTCCCCCAAAATTGCAAGAAAAACTGTCGAGCACACAATGCTTAATATAACAAGAGCCTGTCAAAAAGAAATGCCCAAGGCCTCCCACAGCAAACATAAAGCAGCAGTTTACTGGTGGACTGAAAATATAGCCCAACTCAGACGGACATGCAAATTAGCAAAGAAGGAGCTGAAGCATGCCATCGACGACAGCAAAAAGAAAAAATGGAAGGAACTACGCGAGGATATAAACAGAAACCCCTGGGGACTCGGGTATAAAATAGTGATGAAGAAACTCGGCGCTCGAGCAAAGTCACCTGATCTAACCGCTGCCAAAATGGATAACATTGTGAACGCACCATTCCCCATACACGAAACTAGGGCTAGGGATCCAGAACACATTCTAAGATCGATGCAAAACCCCCAGTTTACCCTTGCTGCATATAGCCACTGCCAAGCTCAAGGCCAACAAATCACCCGGACCGGACGGGATCCCATCAGAAATTCTCCAAATAATCGCTGCAGAGCGCCCGGCAGTACTACTAAACGCCTGCCTTGAAGCCGGAATATTCCCTGAACCCTGGAAAAAGCAACGGCTGGTGCTAATCAGTAAGGGAAAAGGAGACCCCAATTCGCCATCAGCATACCGCCCTCTATACAGCGGGAAGCTATACGAAACCCTGCTTAAGCCCAGACTTGAAGCGGCTATCAACGAAGCTGGAGGACTGTCCCCTAGACAATATGGCTTTAGACCCGACAGATCAACCATAGGAGCAATAAAATGCGTCATTGAAAGCATAGAAGCCGCACTGGGTAGATGGCATAAATACATAAAAATAATAGTGTTGCGGGCGACTCTAGATGTCCGAAACGCCTTCAACAGCGCTAGATGGGTAGATATGATCGACGCTCTCGAGAAAAGCTTTAAGATACCCGACTACCTCAGGGCCGTGGTGTGGAGCTACCTTAGCAACAAGAAACTGCTGTACGAAACTAAAAAGGGATTATGACAGATAGCGGTCACATCAGGAGCAGCACAAGGATCCATCCTCGGACCAGACTTATGCAACATTAGCTATGACGCTATATTAAAACTAGAAATGCCAGAGGAATCGTATTTAATAGGCTACACGGACGACATTGCAGCAGTAATCACAGCAAGAGACACAGAAGAAGCGCGAAGAAAGCTGAACCAGGTCATGATACGGACCCAAGCATGGCTCGACTCACACAGCCTCCAGCTCGTTACTGAGAAAACAGAGCTACTGCTGCCAACAAATAAGCACATACCTCTCGAAATAAGCATGCACACGAATACGGATATTCTTAGGACAAAAAAGCAGTTAACTACCTAGGCGTAAGACTGGACCCCAGACTAACCTTCTGGGTACAAATCCAGCACCCCGCAGGAAAGGCAGCGAAGATTACCTCTCAACTGAGCCGACTAATGGCCAACATAGGAGGCCCCAGTCAAGAAAAAAGAAAGCTCCTAGTGTCGACAACAATCAGCGTTTTATTATACGGAGCTGAGATATGGGCAGATGTGCTTAAAAAGGAAAACCGGCGTAAGGTAGCGACCGGAGGGCACCACACTGCAGCCCTCAGAGTTGCATCAGCCTACCGAACAGTGTCCGGCGAGGCAATATTAGTTATAAGCGGAAATGCCCCAATTGACCTTCTAGCATACGAAAGGAAAAGGCTGTGGGAGCTAAAGCAGTCATCCGATAACAACAAGAGCGCAATAGAACAAATAAAAAAGAAACAATAATAACATGGCAACAAAGATGGGACACCGAAAGCCGCGGCAGATGGACGGCCAGGCTTATAAGAGATCTAGACTCATGGACAGGCTGAAAATTCGTAGGGGTAGATTTTTACATAACCCAGCTGTTATCCGGTCACGGGTACTTCAAAAAGTACTTCCACGGAATGGGAAAAGTCGAACGACGCGACTGAAGACGACGCTGAACACACATTCTTCGAATGTGCGCGCTGGCAAGGAGAACGCACCGCCGTAGAGGACCTGGTTGGCCCAATAAACGCGGACAATTTAGTCAGCGTCATGTTGGAGAGTGAAGCAAACTGGGGGATTATCAAGAAATTCGCTGCACTCTTGCTACGCAGCAAAAAGCGGGACCTGGACGCAGGTGCGCAGATGTAAATCTCTCAATGAGAAAAATGGAACGCCACCCTTAAGTAATGCAAACGCGGTCCCAGGGTGGGCGACGGTTCCTTAGAGGGGGGGTTTTTAGTGACCTGCAAGTGGCACATACCGCTGCTGTGACGATGGCACCGATGATACGGAAGGCATTTTGACTCAGAAGTATTCAACAACCAGGAACAAGAAATTAAAGATTGTATTATAGCTAATGGAAACGAAAGAATTCACATTCTTGAAATATTGGAATCAGAAAACGAATATCAATTTGACAACATTAAAAAATTAAATAAATTTTTAATACCATTTGAAGAACACCCAATCAAGAATATGTTCATAACTATAGGAGTACTTGTAGTCCCAGTATTAAGTATATTTGTAATATTCAAACTATATATAATTTATCAAAAAACTGTATATCTGAGAAACTACAACGCTATCATAGAACGTGTAGGACTGACTCATCTACTCAAGACTCTAGTATAGATCAGGAGATCTATTTTTCACAAGAGAGGGGAGAGTTAATACTTTAACCTTTAATCACAACCTTATGTTTCAGTAAACATCAAAGAAAAATCATCAAAACATTTTTATCTTAGAACAATAGAAGCGCACTATCAGTACAACAAACAATAACAACCCAAATAGATATTTACTTGTAAACAACTAGCATCTCAATAGTATGAGCAGCGATAAACATAGCCTATATAACCAACTGGAACAATAGCCTCGAGGTCACTTTGTAATTATGGACTGCCGAGTAACAAGTTACCACTTCACTTGTACAGTTTAAGTGTAATATATTCAATATTGAAGTACATGTGTTGCGGTGAAATATTATACAAATAAAGGATCAGTCAGAACCAATCTCATTGGCTGACTTAAAATTATATATTTATTTTATTCCTAACTAGTAAATAAATTAACTCGCGCGACTAGTTCTCAAACTTTAAACTCGTTTTTCTTATAACTACTTTTCTAGAAAAGGTATGCATGATATCTCAAGTTCTACTCAACCCATTCACATGAAATTTTACACTGAGCTTTCTTATACATTATAGTATCGCACTTCGAAGAGCTTTTGAAAGAATTTTTTTTTTATTTTTAAAAAATGCCGAGCCACAAAAAAACAGGGAAAATACGAAACTTTTTTTCCAAACCTCCAACATTTTGTAAAAAAAAATTTTTTTCAAAAACGTTTCGTAGTGCGATAACTACACTTTTACTCTTCACAGATTTCGCATAAATTTTCATTTTAGGTCACGGAAAGGATTTATATCTTGCACACTAGGACAAGCTATTGTTTCATCAGTCTCTACTTCGCCGACCTGCAGTTTTTTAATTTAATTTGTTTTCTTATAATATTTATGTTTTGTATTCTTAGAATATTAATAAAAAGCATGTAAAAAATGGATAGTAAAAATAATTTTTGATTTTTTTTATCGCGTAAAAAAATACCTAAAATTCGGGCTTCTAAACCAGAATACCCCCTTAAAATTTACGCTAAGCATTTTCATAAAACGGAATAAGGAATTCTATTGTATTAAGAACGTGAAACCGATCGCACATACTTTTTTATTTTATCGCAAATCTTTAGTAACAGGCAATTCGGCTTCGTAATTTTATTCGCGCATTCCCGAGTACATATTTTCGCATCTCAAAAACGCTTGAGATTTTTCAATCTGTGTTAGGAAGACGGTCAAAGTTAAAATATTGATGGACTAAAAGAAACCCAAATGGACGAGCGAAATAAGCAAACTGTTAGGCGTTTGCCAGTAGCGTGTAGTAGTTCGGATGATAGGAGCAAGTTCTGCCTAAGCTATGGTGGAAAAGGGAACTTCGTACAGACGTGTGAGAAAATTCCGTATCGTAATGCTTTCAAAAATAAGGGTAGGGAAACTCGAACCACCAAATAGATAGTAAACAAGTAAGGAAGGACTAAGTTCGGGTGTCACCGAACATTTTATACTCTCGCATGATAAAGTGATAATCGAGATTTCATTATCCGTCATTTACATATTTTTCAAATACCGTATTTGTGTAAAGTTTTATTCCACTATCATCATTGGTTCCTAATGTATAAATTATACAGAGAAGGCATCAGATGGAATTCAAAATAGCGTTATATTGGAAGAAGGCGTGGTTGTGAACCGATTTCATGCATGTCATCAGAGTGTTAAGAAAATATTATGTACCGAATTTCGTTGAAATCGGTCAAGTAGTTCCTGAGATATGGTTTCTGGTCCATAAGTGGGCGACGCCAAGCCCATTTTCAAATTAAAAAAAAAGCCTGGGTGCAGCTTCCTTCTGCCATTTCTTCCGTAAAATTTAGTGTTTCTGGCATTTTTTGTTAGTCGGCTAACGCACTTTTGGTGATTTTCAACATAACCTTTGTATGGGAGGTGGGCGTGGTTATTATCCGATTTCTTCTATTTTTGAACTGTGTATGGAAATGCCTGTAGGAAATGACTCTGTAGAGTTTGGTTGACATAGCTATAGTAGTTTCCGAGATATGTACAAAAAACTTAGTACGGGGCGGGGCCACGCCGACTTTTCCAAAAAAATTACGTCCAAATATGCCCCTCCCTAATGCGATCCTTTGTGCCAAATTGCACTTTAATACCTTTAATGGCTTAGTTATGACACTTTATAGGTTTTCGGTTTTCGCCATTTTGTGGGCGTGGCAGAGGGCCGATTTTGCTCATCTTCGAACTTAACCTTCTTATGGAGCCAAGAAATACGTGTACCAAGTTTCATCATGATATCTCAATTTTTACTCAAGCTACAGCTTGTACGGACGGACAGACAGACAGACATCCGGATTTCAACTCTACTCGTCACCCTGATCACTTTGGTATATATAACCCTATATCTGACTCTTTTAGTTTTAGGACTTACAAACAACCGTTATGTGAACAAAACTATAATACTCTCCTTAGCTACTTTGTTGCGAGAGTATAAAAATGCCCCTTATACCAGGACGCGTATAAACCTGGCTCACTTTGAGGCAGCTCAAGAGCTGCGAAACAGACAGTTTTTGAGAAGAAAGTGGATATAGCAATACCGTGCAAACAAAACAAAAACTTAGACAAACCGACATGGTTTTCCGTCACTACCAGCAAAGCCTCCATATGGTCGTTCAGAGGCAAGGCTTTCAAGTAAAAGCATCCATTAAGAAAGGCCTACTTCACACGAGGCAGGATCAACTCTTATAGCTGCAATATATCACCAAGTGTTCCACAGGGCGTCACGAAGAACATAGTACCAGGCGATTTTAACGCATGCTTAGAAAGGGGGAAGTATGTGTATGAGAAAAGACGAGGAGATGCTCTGCTCAATATCTTTTCATTGGTGTAAGTAGTGCTATTAAACATAAAAAATAGGAACGCTTTAGAAAAAAATAGGGTGCTAACGATTACAAAAAACCTGTATACTCGTGGAATAGTGAAATCGACAACCAGAGAACTGATTGCAACAAAGCCAGGCGATTCTGCCAGAGAAGACGGAGATATGCACAATAAGCCAACCTGCACGAAGGTTATAATTGTAAATGCGTTGACCTCAAGAAAGCAATAAAAATAAGCGAACTCTCCTGTTTCAAAGAACTCAGCAAAAACAGCGATGAGAATCGGTGGTGCGGTGCGTACAAAGTATTGATGAGAAAACTCAAAGATGATAAAGGAGAACACCAACCTGTTCAACGCTATTGCATGAACGAACGACATATGGTAACAAACTTATCTGCGGTAATAGACGTTCATTGATCACCGACAAGGAAAAAATAAATGCAGCCAAAAGATTTGGCAATACCGAAACAGCGGGTCTAAATGGAATCCCCAAAAAGACATTCAAAATTGCTATAACACAGTTTGCCTGAGGACGTCTTTCTGAAAATATATAAGAATCAGCGATTGATTCTCTTGTAGAAACCAAATAAACTGGCTGAAGGACTAACTTTGTACCGTCCTCTCTGTATGTTGAACACGTTTTGAAAAACTTTGGAGAGAGTAATACACGTAAGACTGGAGAAGCATTCAAAAACCGATATAAACCGCAACTATAAGAAATCACAAAGATACTAAATAATGGGAAGACTGGTATGACCCTCACAATCCAAATAAAGTTGGTTACATATAGTAAAATCTACATTATTCATAACATTGAGTTGCCTCTAAACTCGCCTTTTCATCCATACGGGTTGATATGGATTCAGAAATAACTAAAACCCTAACGCCAGCAATGCGATCGGCCATCAGTGAGCCTCGCCCTGGGGTTGTTCCAACTGTCTCGAACCAAACAACCACCACAACCGCATTATCAACTACCTCTCGTAGTAGCATGCGAGCATCCGATGCCCACTTTATCGCCGCCGCCACCGGCTGCAGTACTGCGATCTCGTCAATGGCATGTCGCCAATACAACGCCTGCAGAGTGCTCAGGTACATAGGCATTGGTACTTTCTCTATTGTTTCAAACGTTTCAACAGCTCCAGCGACTGCAAGGCTGAACATGCGTCTAGGCGTCGGGATGGCTAAATGAGTTAAATATTCCGGCCTGATGAACTCAACTACACCGCACAACACACCATTCACATTCCTGGAAACAGCAGTACCCCTACACACCACACAACAAGAAGCAGCAGCATACACACACCAATACGCGCAGAATACCAGAAGAAAATATGCGGTATCGGGCAGAGTTTCACAATTTTTTATGCTTGACCTACGGGGTACAGCGTCTTTTACTCCCGAAGCAGGTACAGATCATTGGGTAGGCGGATGATACTGCCATAATTGTAGTGGCAAAATAACTTAATCAACTTGAGAACCTCTGCCATCATGCGGCGTCAACGAGCAAACAACCCGTTGGGAAAAAACAGATGTGGTGTTGATTGAAAAAATTCGAAGACATCAAACTAAATACCACCAAAGGATCCTGACCCGAAGTCGCTGAAGAACTGATAGAAAATTGACTTAGCTATAAGGCGAACATCGAAAAGGTATGTGAGAAAGCAGAACGTGTAACGGCCTCTCCAGCAAGAATAATGGCCAACATTGGTGGACCAAATCAAAATAGACTAGCGCTATTGGCCAAGGTGAGCTATAGCAAAAGACGTACGCTAAGAAAGCGTAGTTTGCTATGCGACTAAATGACTTTAGGATAACGTGCGGAATTCGCACGGTATCTCACTAAGCGGTTGGAATTATAGCGGGCATCATGCTACCAGAGCTAATGGCCATGGAACTCAAAAGAGTATTCGACAGTCCACAAGACTGGACAGGCGATTAACAGTGGAGGAGCGAAAGGATATGAGGCAAACAAGCCTCGTTGAAGGTCAAAAATGATACAACGAGAAGATAGACTGACAGATCTACAAGCATGGTTACATAAGAAACAGATTTCTACAGACACAGCTTTTGACGGCGCGTGGGTGTTTATTTATTTATTTATTAGTATTTTTACGGCCTAGGTTACAATTTACAATTTTAGTAATTTTACAACAAATTTACAAACAATGCTTTTTTTTAGCTTATATCTAAGGTTTTACAAGGTTCATTGTTGGGTCATCGCTTGCGAACCATTGCATACTTCGACCATATGTTCTTATATATTTTTTGCTTTTTCTTTGTCTTCTTATTTGTTCATGGTTAAGTACATATTTCAACTCATTCACCTCAATGCAGTTAATGATTATATTTGCATTGTGTTTGCTTGCGCTTGCTTTGTATACTTTTGCTACCGCTATGTTTACGTATGTTTCTTTGTGCACATTAGTTAGTTCTATTTAACATGAACTAAGCAGCCTTGTATAATATTAGAGAAAGCCGATTTTTCTATCCTTATGTCCCTTTGTATGCTCAAATCTTTAAAACTACGCAACGGGTTTTGATGCGAAGAGAAAGATTTATACAAGTTTGTAAAATAACATCCATTAAATTGTGGAGAAATATTGTAATTTTTGAGATTTCTAATGTGATGTCGTAAATAATTACATTGACAGCGATATGAGAGCTAATTAAAATTTTCATGTGGTACGGCTTTCGTATGTGTTTGTTGTTTTTTCTGTTTTTGCTATTTTCTGTCATAATTAAATGAATTGACACAAAAAGTCAGCTGCAAGCAAGGCGTTCAAGGCCGTATATTCAGATTAACCAAGCCTCGCTGCTGCTTGGTCAGCGCTGGGCCAGCATTAGTATCTGCGCGGTCGCAAAAGCCTTTTGGCCCAAGATAGATCGCAGGAGATCTAGTGATCTCTTTGCCCTCAGCAAGGCTAGCCTCTCATTAGTGATGGGGCTCTTGACGGGCCACTGCCCGGCTTGCGTGCTATTGGCACTTCCTTCTTGACTGCCCTGCTTTTGCGAGATCAAGACTTAGACACTTGGGGGCACATACCTTCAGACAACCCACCGATCTGGCGGGCGTAGAAATTAAGCGCCTTTGCAAATTTGTATTGGCTACAAAGCAGTTTGCCGATCTTTAAGTCCGAACGCGGGAGTTCTATTTTCAATGGCTTCACAAAGGACTACATTAGTCCACGTGCGATCTCTGATCAGCCATCTAACCTAACCTAACCAATCGATAATTATAAAATAAAAACAAACGATCAATACAAAACAGTGCTCACAAATTATTATTTATAAACATAAACAAATTGTACACGAAATAAATTAATAAAAGCAAAACAAAAAATTAAAAACAATAATGAGTGCTTCGCAGCCTTACGCATTCCTTAAATGCCTACTTCAGCTTTGTCGAAGCGATCAGCCGAAATGAAAATTAGGCAAGCGCAGTCAGCAGAAGCAGCAGTAAACAATAATCGGGCAACAACAAATGCGCCAACAGCAGATACTATGCAGGTACCAGCTAACGCAAGGTGAGAATGTATCATGCAAAAAAGGACCATCTGTTCAGACTGGTATTGACTGCTATGTAAATGTAAAAAGGAAATCGAGTCCAATTAAATCAGCGGTCAATAACAAAAAATTTCAACCAGGTACGCCAAATGGCAAAAAGTCAGAAATCCTAAATGGCAACAGATTTGCCTTGCTGAGCAAGGAGCCTAACGATGATGCAAAGGGTCCACCACAGTCGTAAATATCCAACCCCCTCCAATTTATTTGCGTGAGCGTAGCTCAAATGCACTTGTCTCCAAACTAAGCAATCTAATAGTCAAAAACAACTTTCATATTGTGCCCTTGAAAAAAGGTAACATAGATGAAACAAAAATTCTATCATACACTGAAAAAAGTTTCATGGATATTGTAAAGTACTTGTCAAACAATAACAAGAATTTCTACTCATACCAATTGAAGAGCTCAGTAGGCCTAGTTGTTGTCATAAAAGATATAGATCTTCGGTAGACTCTAACAATGTTAGAGAAGCATTGGAAGAAAGTCGTTTTAGCATTTAATCAGTAGTAAATATTTTTAACAGGAACAAAGTCCCACAACCAATGTTCAAAATAGAATTGATGCCAAATTATAACCAACTAAAGAAAAATGAAATGCACCCGATTTACAATTTAAAATATCTGCTCCATCGCAGAATCACCGTTGAGGAATCACATAAGAGAAATGGTCCAGTATAATGTAGAAACTGTCAAGAGTATGGGCACACGAAAGCATATTGCACTCTACGCAGTGTCTGTGTGGTGTGTTGTGATGTACATCCTACTTTAAAATGTACTCTTAAAAAAGAGGATTTAAATAAAAAATGCAGCAATTGTGGAGAAAATCACACTGCTAACTACAGGGGTCGCCTGTATATGAAGATTTTAAATCGCAGTTGTTACAGGGCGTTCAAGCACGTCGTAACCAAATGTTGAATATTCCTCCTAATAAAAATATTGAAATCCCCGTCCATATTTCAAAACCTGTAAATCTTAAAGACAATGCTATACAAGGGAGCTATGCAAACTTGGTGAAAGGCAATACTGCACAAAAGCAATTGCCCCAATACCAACCAAATGGAAGCGTTGAAACTATGATTTTAAACCTTACCCAATGTATGACACAATTTATGGCTTCAATGCAAAATATGATTAAAGAGATAATCAAATCACAAAACCAAATGTTGCAAACTTTTTTAAGTAAAAAATGAGTGTATTGAATATTTGTTTATGGAATGCTAACGATGTTAACCAACAAAAATTGGAACTTATTAGATTTCTGGATGAAAATAAGATTGATGCAATGCAGAAACTCATCTTACGAACAAAAACAATTTCTTTATACCGGGGTTTAGAATATGTGTTACAAATCACTCAGATGAAAAAGCGCATGGAGGAACAGCAGTATTGGTTAGAAAACGGTTAAATCATCACGCATTAGAATCTTATGCCACAGCGCAATTACAATTTAACCTGACGGCCATATACTGCCCACCTCGGTTTAAAGTTACAGACATCCAATTCAAAGACTTTTTTGAAACACTAGGCCATAGACTTCTGGCGGGTGGAGATTACAATGCAAAACACACGTATTGGGGCTCACGACTAATTAATCCGAAAGGGCGACAACTGTATCACCCTATTATAAATAGGCACAATAACCTTCAAATAATATCTCCTGGTAACCCGACGTATTGGCCTAGTGGTCGTAAAAAAATACCAGATTTAATTAATTTTGCTGTAATCAAAAATATAGATAAATCGCACATAACAGATGATACATGTACTGATCTATCTTCTGATCACTCTCCTGTACTATTAAAATTATGTGAACAACCCATATTCGTTGCTCTTCAGTGCAATTCTTAACATCGGATACTATTCAATTTCATGGAAAAAGTCGTAGATTATCTTGATAGATAAACCTGAGAAAGTCTTCATGCAGACCAATCAGTCTTCTACCTTCTGTCTTTCTAAAATATTTGAAAAAGTGTTACTATCAAAGAATACTCCTTTCCTACACGAAAATAATATAATACCAACGCAATAATTCGGGTTTCGTGAAAAACATAGCACAATTGAGCAAGAAATTAGAATTACTAACGAAATAAGAAAAACATTTGAACACAGAGAGTACTGTTCAGCATTATTTCTAGCTCAGGCGTTTGATAAGGTGTGGCATGAAGGCCTTTTATATAAGATTAAAACCATTCTACCTTTAGAATCGTATTAAACATTGGAGTCTTATTTAAAAAATAGACAATTTATGGTAAAAGTGGGAGATTTCATATCTGTTGAATGACAGATAAGGACTGGTGTACCACAGGACAGTGTTTCAGGCCCAACTCTATACATCATATATACAGCAGATCTTCCAACCGCTAATAATGTATTAACTTCAACTTTTGCGGATGACACAGCTTTAGTGAGCCGTAACAAATGCCACATAATAGCATCAAAAATAGGTCTGTCGAATGTATAAATGTTAATGAACAAAACGTTTTCACCAAGGCCAAAAACGTGTCCGGCAATAAAATTTAATAATATTTTACTACCCCAAGCGAATGAAGTCAACAACTCGGTATAAGGGAACTGTGGGGCGGTATTTCAAAATCCTTAGGTACAGCAAAATATTAGAAATAGAAATAAAATAGCAAAGTATCCCAAATGTACCACTTGAATGGGAGAGCTAATCATTAGGCAGGTGCAATGGCTCAGTCAAAACAAGCAAGGAAGGGCTAAGTTCGGGTGCAACCGAACATTTTATACTCTTGCAACTTGGGGGAATCAATGCCAGAGAAATACCTTACAGTGTAAAATGTCAACCACAGGATCGGATTATAACTCATAGATATACTGTTATTAGTAAAACATGTTCTTCTTTTTTTATATATCCAGCGTAAAGACACCTAGAATTTCAAATATCTTTATATTAGGTATATGGGAGCTCAGGGAAGAATTGACCTGTTTCAACCAATTTTCGATACAAAGAAATACTATTGTCAGGAAAGGATTATGTCTGAATTTCAATTGTATATCTTACACATTGAACGACTTTTTCCTTCCCTTGAAGAGTTTAGGTTGAAATTGGACAGATGGCGTGGCACCGCCCATTTTTTGGTGATATCATAAATCTCAGGAACCGACCGACCGATTTCGACTAAACTTAGTACGTGGCATTTTCTCATATTTCTACGCCTACTTCCCATATAACACAATTTTAAATTCCACAACTATTAAGTCCCTTGATATGTCTAAACGGAGGTAACACAAAAACAAGTAATTCCAAATAAAACAAAAAATCAATTAAAAGTATTTACTACAATAAGCAAAAAATTTTCAGACTTTGTTCATAATTTCAAAATTCTTAATTTATTCTTTAAAATCTATGGCGTTCCCGTTGAACCCCCGGGTGTTTTATCGCGGTGCAAAAACTTCGGCTCACCTTTGCCACGATATTCGACGTATTGACCGTAAGCATAGATCCAAGACTCATCGCCAATAATAAAATGTTTCATAAAATCCTAGTAGTCTGAAAGCATTGTTTCACAAGACGTTAACGGGACGCTATTATTCGAAAGAAGTTTGAGTGATTTTGGAACCAATCGTGTTTTCACTTTTCTTAAGTCCAAATGATTTTTCACAACGAATTTCACTGATCTGAACTCTAGCTGTTAATCATCGATTCTCAATTCCTTTATTTTATTGAAGTGTTGATCATCAGTTGATGT
Organism: Bactrocera neohumeralis; assembly: GCF_024586455.1. Classification (NCBI taxonomy): domain Eukaryota; kingdom Metazoa; phylum Arthropoda; class Insecta; order Diptera; family Tephritidae; genus Bactrocera; species Bactrocera neohumeralis. The sequence continues at coordinate 18,906,908 of NW_026089622.1, forward strand.
TGGTGGTCGTCCTGGACGTGATTCGTCATCAACACGTTTTAGACCCTCTTTACAGAATTTGTACCAATTAAAAACACTTGTTCGTGACAAGAAATTATCACCGAAGGCCTTTTTAAATATTCTGAACGTTTTGGCACCAGAAATATGATGGAACTTCTTTGTTGAATAAATTCACTCATCGTAAAAATCACCGAATTCACTTTATGTAAACATTATTTAAAAAAATTAGGAGGATGAGTCATGTGAAGAAGTTCACGCAAGTGAGGAAAGTTCTCGGATTGCCATTCACTTCGGAGTGGCCAGAAACGATTCTTTTACACATGGCTCAAGCAGCTCACAACTTCCGGCCTTCGACCAAGTAACCTCTGGGTAGCCTAAGGACATCCGTTCGAAGGCGAGCTAAAGTGAGAAGGCGAAACATCCCCTACATAGGGTTGTGTGCTGGGTTTGGGACCCGCCACGTAAAAAACAGTATCAATGAAAAAGACAAAACAGCCTCGGATGAGAGACCCCCCTTTTGATGAGGACCATGGCAAACGAAATAAGGACTACGATATAAGGGCTTGCACCTGGAATGTTCGGACCCTTAATTGGGAAGGTGTCGCTGCCCAGCTGGTTGATGTCCTCGCGAAAATAAAGGCTGACATCACCGCCGTCCAAGAAATGCGATGGACGGGACAAGGACAGAGACGAGTAGGTCCTTGTGACATTTACTACAGTGGCCATATAAAGGAGTGCCAGTTTGGTGTTGGATTCGTGGCGGGAGAGAGACTCCGTCGACGAGTACTATCATTCACTCCGGTGAATGAACGTCTAGCCACAACCCGCATCAAAGCGAGGTTCTTCAACATGTCGCTGATTTTGCGCCCACGCCCCGACGTAAGAGAAGGACGATGTGACCAAAGATGCCTTCTATGAGCGCTTGGAGCGCGCTTATGAGAGCTGCCCCCGCCACGATGTCAAAATCGTGCTTGGCGACTTTAACGCCAGGATGGGCAAAGAAGGTATGTTTGGCACTACGGTCGGTAAATTCAGCCTCCACGACCAAACATCCCCAAATGGGTTGAGGCTGATTGAATTCGCCGGAGCCCGAAATATGTTTATCTGTAGTACTAGATTCCGGCATAAGAAGATTCATCAAGTTACCTGGCTGTCTTCGGATCGAAAAACTACCAACCAGATCGATCATGTGTTGTGATAGACGGAAGACACGTCTCCAGTGTTTTAGATGTGCGTGCGCTCCGAGGTCCTAACATCGACTCGGACCACTATCTTGTTGCAGCCAAGATTCGTACCCGCCTCTGTGCAGCAAAAAACGCACGTCAACAAACACAAGGAAGGTTCGACGTCGAGAAGCTGCAATCACAACAGACAGACGAACGATTTACTACTCGGCTTGCACTCCTGCTATCTGAGAGCACTCGTCAACAACTCGGTATAAGGGAACTATGGGACGGCATTTCCAACTCCATACGTATAGTTGCAACCATTGATTTTCGGAAAATGCAAAAGAGCAGCTGGTACGGCAAGGAGTGCCGTGTCGCAGCGGAGAAAAAACAAACTGCCTAACTCGCAACGTTACGATCGATCACAACACGTGCCGGATGGGATAGATACAGAGAGTTGAAGAGGGAAGCGAAATGCATTTGCAGCCAGAAAAAGGAAGAGCCTGAAATGCGTGAGTATGATGAGCTTGATAAGTTGGCCGACAGGGGTAATGCTCGAAAGTTCGACGAAAAAATGCACTGATCCCCAGAGCATACTTAAATTATGGAGAGAACACTTCTCCAGCCTGCTGAGTGGCAGTGAACGAACAACGCCAGGAGAAGGCGAACCCGATTCCTCAATCGATGACGTTCCATTGCCCGACCATGAAGAAGTTAGAATAGCAATTACCCGTCTGAAGAACAACAAAGCAGAGGGGGCCGATGGATTACTGGCCGATCTATTCAAACACGGCGGCAAAGAACTGATAAGGAGCATGCATCAGCTACCTTTCGAAATATGATCGGATGAAAGCATGCCCAACGATTGGAATTTAAGCGTGCTCTGTCCAATCCACAAAAAGGGTGACCCCACAATCTGCGGCAAGTACCGTGGGATAAGCCTCCTCAACATCGCATATAAGGTTCTATCGAGCGTATTGCCGCCAGGATCGGGAAGGACCTCTCCGAGCCGTTCGATACCAAACGAGGTTTCAGACAAGGCGACTCCCTATCGTGCAACTTCTTCAATTTTCTGCTGGAGAAAAATTTTCGAGCTGCAGATCTTAATCGAACAGGTACAATATTTTATAAGAGTGTACAACTGCTGGCGTATGCCGATATTGATATCATCGGCCTCAACACCCGCGCAGTTAGTTCTATTTTCTCCAGGCTGGACAAGGAAGCAAAGCAAATGGGTCTGGCAGTGAACGAGGGCAAGACGAAATATCTCCTGTCATCAAACAAACAGTCGTCGCACTCGCGACCCGTCCTGCTATAAGGTGCAGAGGCTTTGACGTTGACAGCAACCGTTGAGTCGACGTTACGAGTTTTCGAGAGAAAAGTTCTGCGAAAGATTTATGGTCCTTTGCACATTGGCCACGGCGAATATCGCATTTGATAGAATGATGAGCTGTACGAGATACTATATGACGAAATTGACTTAGTTCAGCGAATTAAAAGACAGCGGCTGCGCTGGCTAGGTCATGTTGTCCGAATGGACGAAAACACTCCAGCTCTGAAAGTATTCGACGCAGTACCCGCCGGGGAAAGCAGAGGAAGAGGAGGACCTGCACTCTGTTGGAAGGACCAAGTGGAGAAGGACCTGGCTTCGCTTAGAATATCCAATTTGCGCAACGTAGCGAAAAGAAGAAACGACTGGCGCGCTGTTCTTAACTCGGCTGTAATCGCGTAAGCGGTGTCTACGCCTGTAAAGAAGAAGAAGCGAATGAAGTAATTTATATTGGTATTCACCTAGATAGAAGACTTACGTGGAGAAAACATATATCAAGCAAAATAACTTGATTGAGAAGATAAGAGCTGCAAATTTAAATTGGCTTTTAAATAAGAATTGCAAACCTAGCCTAGACAACAAAGTGCTTTTATATAATGCGGTCACCGATTTGGATGTTTAGCATTCAACTGTGAGGTACGACCTGTGCAACTAATATTGATATAATACGTAGGTTCCAATCGAAAATGCTTCGAACAATTACGTGTTCACCATGGTACATGCGTAACGAAAATATCCATTAAGACCTTGGTATTCCTATGGCAAAGAAAGAAGTAGAAGATAGCAGAATTAAATATATATCTAAACTCCGAGATCACCCAAACCCTTTGGCTAATGCTTTGGTACATTCCTGCGACATACTGTCCTACGAACATGCATTAAAAGAAGAAATATGCCCGCGTACTAAGGAGCAACGTATCACTACAACAATATTTTATAACATACTATTATTAGGCTTCTAAAACAAAAAGCAGATTCAATAAATAAAAAAGATATTGCAAAAAAAAAATGTTTAAAAGACGGTGTCGGTCGAACATAGGTCGTAGTACAGTGAATTCCAAAAGAAGTACGTTCAGCTAGAGATGAATAATCGTCTGCGGAACATGAGGCTCGCCTTAGTAAGGCTCGAGGTAGATATACGCACACTCTACATTCAAGCTCCCGCTAAAAATCGCCACCCATCAAAATAACAGTTCTGGCTCGAGGAACATGTGCTGACGAAATACATGCTGCCCAAAAAAGATCAATCCTTTAGCCACATGTCAATAAATTAGAACTAAAAACTAATATGAGGGTTTTGCCATCTTATGAGAACAATCTATTTCCAAAAATGCTGCTAAAGTTGCCAATGGAGAGTTAACACAAAGTGATGGAAAGATTGACCTTGAAAATCTTTGCGTTTTGATAGACAACATCTAAGAGTTAGTCAACAATGTCTATCCTGACATTGATAACATAGGTTATAAGACAATATCTTGGTTTAACCCTTTCAGACCTGACACTAAACTACTGAATTTTTTTCCGCCATTTTTAGAACATACAGTCTTTATGTGATATGAAAACATAGTCGCCATCTAAATTTTTGTGTTTAAATTTCCTTCTAGGGTTTCGAGGACCCGCACATTTGATGCATCTCGGTCTGATTTCGTTTGAAATAAACAAACCCACACATGCTAACTATTTAAACTTTTTATTTATTTTTTCGTGTGATAAATAGAGAAACAATTTGTTCAAATATATTGAACAGGCTTATCTTCGCCAATGCTGAGGCAATACAATAAATAAACAAATAAATATACATGCATTTATATGCAACACATATACATACATACATGAGGCACGTAAGCATTTAAATGCAATACGCATGCACTCAAGATATGTAATATAAACATATTTACTTAGGTTTGGGCAATTGATTACAAATGCATTTGTGCACTTGAAAACAGCCCAAACCATACAACATAAATTATATGACAGCACACACACACACACATGTATTAAATTGTATACTGGAAACCACCCTATGTGGTGTGCTGTAACATGCATACACATATGTACATATATTTAATTAGATAAGATAGTTTTAAAAATTGTATATAAGCAAGAAAAATACTAAATAAAATTCAGATTTGAAAGACAATCTGAACTGGAAAGATTCCTTTTATTTACATATTTTACTTCCCCCTACCAGTGGTAAGGGGTAAAAGAAAAATTAAAAGGAAATATTTCAAATAAAGGAGCCGTTAGCTATCACTTATTGCACCCCACCCGAGGTAAGGAATAAGTGACGCAGAACTGCAATAACCTTTATTAATATTTTTGGTCCTTCGAGCCGGATGAAGAGCTCCGCCAAAATTAAATAAAACAGGCAATATACAAAAAAGCCCTGTTCAAAATACAGGCAATATAAAACAACAATAATTGTAAGACGGGTGTATATTCCTGCATATTAGCAACATAAAACAATTAGAATGAAATATTTCTCACTCAATGAAGGTCGTTTTATTTCCCCCCACCAGAGGTAAGGAATGAATAATCTCTTTTGAGTTTTTACACAATTCTTTTTCTTATTTAAGCATAAATATACATCGCACTTGGTGCATCACGTGCGCGTACGTGACTTACACTCTTTTTGACGGCACATACGGGCTGATTTTAGGTCAGATTCTTCTGGCCAGTGATTGATATCATCTAGCCGCTTTTCAGGGCATGGTTGGTCTGCTGAACGGTATCGTATAGAAGGTGGAGTTAAATCAACGTCGCCTGATTCTGATCCAGACCACAACTCCACGTTCGTTTTAGTTTGATCTGCTACCAAAGCTTCTGCTAAGGCAAGCCGAAAACTTAGCAAATCGTGTATAGCCTTTGGTGGCATTCTAATTTCCCGACAAAACTTACGATACTCCATCCAAGCATTGCAACACGCTAAGTCAATGAAATGAATAATTACCTTTAGTGTCCACTTTCGGGTTTTAAAAAATGTTCGGTACGCTTCCATTTGTTGGTCGCAAATGTCCACACCACCCTTTAACTTATTGTAGTGCTGGACTATATTTGGACGAGCAACTTGGATGAATTTTTTTTCTTTTTTGCACCAAAGACGAACGTCATCCATCGGACTGCAGACAAATGCGGTTAAGGCCAGTAAAACTGACTTTGAGTCCTTCCATTGTACAACGACAACTTTGTCATTTGGATCACAAAATTCCTCCATATCTCCTCTTTTCATTATTTTGTCGTTGGTCAAACTGACACATTTTATGCGGTTTCGCATAATTGTTCCCGTTCCGTGAATTCCATTTTCCAGAAGCTTTTCTAACAGCGGCAAAGTAGTAAAGTATCTGTCAAAAAATACGTTTGGCCCTTCTGGTAAGGTTTGTGTCAGACGCAAAACAAATGCGGGACCGATTCCAATATTTTCCTTTGGTAGAGGTATTGCCTTGCCCTGATAAATCTCGAAATCGAGAACAAGTCCATCTGATGTGGTCAATACTTCGTTTTTCAATACAACGCCTCTTGGTTTGTTAGGCAAACTTTGACGAACTGGACAACGACCAGTAAAGGGTATCATTTGTTCGTCTATGGAATATGCTCCCCCCCCTTTTTCTTGAATTTTTCAAACAGGCATTCCGCACTGCATCACTTCAAAAAATATTGAGTCTTCTTTGGGTTGCAGGAACGTCGCTTGGAAAAACGACGTGGAATGCTTCTCTTCAAAACTCTGTCGCGAGTCATTGTTTTCGCTACCAGTAGAATTTTAAATTTGTTCTGCCAATAATAAAATATTGAGTCTTCTTTGGGTTGCAGGAACGTCGCTTGGAAAAACGACGTGGAATGCTTCTCTTCAAAACTCTGTCGCGAGTCATTGTTTTCGCTACCAGTAGAATTTTAAATTTGTTCTGCCAATACATTCGAATTCTAGGAAAGTGAATGCAACCCATTGCAATGTGCATTCCAAAAAAAGTTTTTGATTTCCTTAGTGGTTGTTTTTAGCAATTAACCGCATTTTCGAAAAATACGTTACAAAATATTTAGCGAAATATTCTGGAGGTGTCGGCATATCTACTGCATAGTCCTGCAAAATCAAATCGTATCCAAAGTGAAATTCAAAGTATTTGAAGAAAACTTACTACAATTTTTCAATTTATAACTTCCTCTGCAACAGACATATCGATAATTGGTTGGCAAAAAGGTTTCCTTCTCCAAATCGGTCGACGACTTGAATTCTGTAACAGTGTCCATCAGAAAGTGCATCTAAGAATCACACCATCATACTAACCGGTTCAATATTTTCTTCGTGACCTAACTCAGGAAGCACTGCACCTACGTTTCCTTCAATGTCTGCTTCTTCCTCGCCTTCACTGTCGGTGCTGTCCGACGGCTCATAATTTTTGTCTCGTTCTTCATCACCGCTGCTAAAATCGGGGGCGTCTGAGGCCTCTAGCACTGCCAAAATATCATCATCTGTAAGCATTTTTTGAAATGAAATGCAAGAAAACGCACTTATGTTTAGTTACTTAAGACCTGATACGCACAATTGATGCACTTGTTGAAAAGTACGGCTAAAACATACTTACTTTGCATTGAATCACTCCTATTCATTTTAAATATTAGAACTTACTATTTTTTTAGTTATAATATGCACTCTTCACTATTTTTTCACTAATAATATTAAATACAACTTACTGCCGCAGCTCTCTTTGAAAAAATCGAAATACGAATTAAGAATTTCATCACCACGTGGATAACGGTAAACCGAATAGCGAAACAGTGCAAAAAGAAAAGGTACACAATAATCAGCACAATCGATGCATTTCGGCCTTTTTAACATACGTTCATAAATAGGTCTGAAAGGGTTAAAGAAAGAGTGATTCAGTCACGAACTAACGATAAAGTAGATAAGGTAAATAACTTGATCCTTTCAAATATTGATGCCCCGACGAAAATATACTACTCGGTCGATACTGTTCTCGATTTGGAAGAAACTGTTAATTTTCCTACAGAATTTCAATCTCTTGGAACCCGTCTGGACTCCCTCCTCCCAAAATGGTGTCGAAAGTAAGTTGTCCTGTTATTTTATTAAGAAACCTAAATCCACTTAAACTTTGAAATGGCACGCGTTTGCTGGTTAAATCACTGAAAACTTGCATAATAGAGTGCACAATACTCACAGGATGTGGTACCGGAGAAGATGTATTGATTCCCCGAATCCCTCTGATACCATCGAATTTACCCTTCCAATTTAAGCGTTTACAGTTTCCGATAAAGACATCTGTTGGGGCGGAAAGTAATAAAAAAGAAACACGAATATATTAAAACACTTTATTCAAAGAAACATTTGTAAAGGCGAAAGGAATGTTTTAATATCTGTAGAAGAAAATTGGATTAAATATACCAAATACATAATTTCTGTTATCCATGGTTTCTCCTCTCGTCTACTTGTAAGAAAGTGAAGCCGGAAGAAGCCATTACATATTCTGGTGTACTTAAACAGAGTTACGACTAAAATTAGTATTTAGAACATAAAGCTAAGTACATTTGTTAGCAACATCCCGCCCGCCGTGAACCGAAGGAGTATCTGCGAGTTGAGGGTCAACAAAAACATCAAAAACTGCTAACTTTGAGGCGGGTCTCCTTTGGTTGTCCGTTGATGTCTTAATAAGCGCTGACCTAACTTGTCTAACTGGTCCAGGAAATGTTTCCAGTACGATTTCATGTCTCCAATCGCGCAAATTTTCATTGGTATTGTAGATAATAACAACATCTCCAACACGAATGGGATTAAATCTTTTGTGCCACTTAGTACGACGCGTAAGAGTTGGTAGGTACTCTAATACCCATCTGCGCCAAAACTTTTGTTTTAGCTGTTGTAAAATTCGCCATTGCTTTTGCAAACATACTCTATCTGAGTCAGTAGGAGTTTGTATGTAGTTTGGGCATCCCAACAGAAAACGATTATGAGTTAACGGGTTATCATCACAACTTTCAATTGATAAATGTGTAAGTGGACGATAATTTATTAAATTTTCAGCTTCGATAAGTAAGCTTTGCAATGTCTCAATTTGAGGGGCTTTTTCCTTCAAAGTAAATGCCTACACGCGTTTAACGCTTTGAACCATGCACTTCCATGCCCCACCTGCAAATGGATCCGCGGGTTGATTAAAAACCCACTCAAAACCACGACGAGTACATTCATGTTCTATATCTTTAGAAATATGCGACCTTGCTTGCTCCGATGAAATTTGTCCCTCTGTCGCTTCTTATATGGACGGGTACTCCTCTACGGTTGAGAAAATTGCGCAGACATAAAATTACAGAATCAGTTGACAAATCTTTGGCCACATCTTAATGTATCGTTCGAAAAGTTAAGCAGGTGAACAGAGCCAACCATCTCTTTTCTCGCCGTCGTCTGATAGACACTAAAATAGTCAAGACCGGTGTACGAGAAAGCTCTTACGTATAGTGATAAGCGATCAACTGGTAATTGGCCCATGAGAGGAGGCCTTGAAGTAACTGCTGCATTTTTGTTCAATGAAATATTATTTACTGTCGCGGGTGCATCAAACACCAATATTGGTTTATTGCCTTTGTTTACATTATAAACCGCAAAATGCGATAAATACCATATCCGCTCGCTCTGTATGTCAACTTCATCCGAAGTAAGTTTTTTGGAATAACCCTTTTCTATATACCATTTTTTGTAATTAATATCACTTATCATTTTGTCTGGTATCTGTCACCTACAAACTTCGTTGTACTGCGCAAGATCTCTCCGGCTGTAATGTCTGCGGTAGACTTTATAGCAGGCAATATTGTTTGAAAGTTTTCTAATTCAAAATAATCAGCGATTTGCATTTGTAAGTCATTGAAGCCATTGTCAATATGCACGTGGAAAATTGTTGATGAATCGGAATTGTTTTTATTTGAACCAAACAAAATCCAGCCTAGTTTAGTCTCGTGAACAGTATAACCTTCATTAAAGTTAACTACATTCAATGGTCGAACTAAGTTTGTATGGGCCATTCCAATTAAAATTTTTGGCATTCCATCATATTAACTTAATTGAATTGTTGTAAATTCCGTAACTCCTTATTTAGTTCTTTAAGTAGTTCTGCACGTAACGTTTGAGAAAGTAAAATTAACTTTTTTGTAGTTCGGACGCCATTGATGTAAAACCTTTTATTTTTATTTAATGAACCAGATATTTCTAAGCTCACAAGCCTTGAAACCCCTCTGGTGGTTTGGTCATCAAACCATTTGAGACGAAGAAATTCTTTTCTGCCCCTAATACCATGTTCAGACCGACACTTAATCACACGATTTCGGCTGTTGAATGGATTATCTCACTAATCTTAAAAATTTATCAAGATTTCGCCATATAAAAATGACAGTTCCAAATCACTTCATTGAAATAATTTGAAACTGATCCGCGCTAAATCTCTCTGTGCGACTCTGATTTTGCGCAATCTACTTGACAGAACTGGAAATCTGTTACATTATCATAACTGATTTAGATACTACCAAGGGAAAAAATGTAAACAAACAAATTTTTTTTAAAGCAATGAATCTAATTTCATCTGAAAATCGACTTAACAAATGAAAAAAATGCATGCATTATTTCTATTATATGGAAAATATTAAAATGCATCCATTATTTCTATTATATGGCAAATATTAAAAAAAGCTGTCTTTTTATTTCAAAATACTATATGACAATGTTTTCTTTTGATAAATATTGAGCGATGTGAATCCTTGAATGACAATAACAGCTGTTTTTTGATCTTTCTAACGGCAGTGAGAACACTGTTGGGTTATGAAATGCTTAAATATAATCTTCTTCTTCTTCTTAATTGGCGTAGACACCGCTTACGCGATTATAGCCGAGTTAACAACAGCACGCCAGTCGTTTCTTCTTTTCGCTACGTGGCGCCAATCGGATATTCCAAGCGAAGCCAGGTCCTTTTCCACCTGGTCCTTCCAACGGAGTGGAGGTCTTCCTCTTCCTCTGCTTCCCCCGGCGGGTACTGCGTCGAATACTTTCAGAGCTGGAGTGTTTTCATCCATCCGGACAACATGACCTAGCCAGCGTAGCCGCTGTCTTTTAATTCGCTGAACTATGTCAATGTCGTCGTATATCTCGTACAGCTCATCGTTCCATCGAATGCGATATTCGCCGTGGCCAATGCGCAAAGGACCATAAATCTTTCGCAGAATTTTTATCTCGAAAACTCGTAACGTCGACTCATCGGTTGCTGTCATCGCCCAAGCCTCTGCACCATATAGCAGGACGGGAATTATGAGCGACTTATAGAGTTTAGCTTCTGTTCGTCGAGAGAGGACTTTACTTTTCAATTGCCTACTCAGTCCGAAGTAGCACCTGTTGGCAAGAGCAATCCTGCGTTGGATTTCCAGGCTGACATTGTTGGTGGTGTTAATGCTGGTTCCTAAATAGACGAAATTATCTACAACTTCAAAGTTATGACTGTCAACAGTGACGTGAGAGCCAAGTCGCGAGTGCGACGACTGTTTGTTCGATGACAGGAGATATTTCGTTTTGCCCTCGTTCACTGCCAGACCCATTTTCTGGGCTTCCTTGTCCAACCTAGAGAAAGCAGAACTAACGGCGCGGGTGTTGAGGCCGATGATATCAATATCGTCGGCATACGCCAGCAGCTGTACACTCTTATTGAAGATGGTACCTTCTCTGTTTAGTTCTACAGCTCGAACTATTTCTCCAGAAGCAGGTTGAAGAAGTGGCACGATAGGGAGTCGCCTTGTCTGAAACCTCGTTTGGTATCGAACGGCTCGGAGAGGTCCTTCCCGATCCTGACGGAGCTTTTCGTGTTGCTCAACGTCCGTTTACACAGCCGTATTAGTTTTGCGGGGATACCAAATTCAGACATCGCGGCATAAAGGCAGCTCCTTTTCGTGCTGTCGAAAGCAGCTTTGAAATCGACGAAGAGGTGGTGTGTGTCGATTCTCCTTTCACGGGTCTTTTCCAAGATTTGGCGCATGGTGAATATCTGGTCGGTTGTTGATTTTCCAGGTCTGAAGCCACACTGATAAGGTCCAATCAGTTTGTTGACGGTGGGCTTTAATCTTTCACACAATACGCTCGATAGAACCTTATATGCGATGTTGAGGAGGCTAATCCCACGGTAGTTGGCGCAGATTGTGAGGTCTCCTTTTTTATGGATTGGGCATAGCACACTTAAATTCCAATCGTTGGGCATGCTTTCGTCCGACCATATTTTACAAAGAAGCTGATGCATGCTCCTTATCGGTTCTTCGCCGACGTGTTTGAATAGCTCGGCCGGCAATCCGTCGGCCCCTGCCGCTTTGTTGTTCTTCAGGCGGGCAATTGCTATTCTAACTTCTTCATGGTCGGGCAATGGAACGTCATCGATTGGGGAATTGGGTTCGCCTTCTCCTGGCGTTGTGTGTTCACTGCCATTCAGCAGGCTGGAGAAATGTCCCTCCATAATTTAAGTATGCTCTGGGCATCGGTCACTAGATCACCTTTGGGGGTCCTACAAGAGTATGCTCCGGTTGTGAAACCTTCTGTAAGCCGCCGCATTTTTTCGTCGAATTTTCGAGCGTTACCCCTGTCGGCCAGCTCATCAAGCTTTTCGTACTCACGCATTTCAGCCTCTTTCTTTTTCTGTCTACAAATGCATCTCGCTTCCCTTTTCAACTCTCGGTATCTATCCCATCCCGCACGTGTTGTGGTCGATCGTAACGTTGCGAGGTAGGCAGCCTGTTTTCTCTCCGCTGCGACACGGCACTCCTCGTCGTACCAGCTGTTCTTTTGCACTTTCCAAAAACCAATGGCTTCGGTTGCAGCTGTACGTAAGGAATTTGAAATGCCATCCCACAGTTCCCTTATACCGAGTTGTTGACAAGTGCTCTCAGATAGCAGGAGTGCAAGCCGAGTAGAAAATCGTTCGGCTGTCTGTTGTGATTGCAGCTTCTCGACGTCGAACCTTCCTTGTGTTTGTTGACGTGCGTTTTTTGCTGCACAGAGGCGGATGCGAATCTTGGCTGCAACAAGATAGTGGTCCGAGTCGATGTTACGCACGTCTAGAACACTGGAGACGTGTCTTCCGTCTATCGCAACATGATCAATCTGGTTGGTAGTTTTTCGATCCGGAGACAGCCAGGTAGCTTGATGAATCTTTTTATGCTGGAATCTAGTACTACAGATAAACATATTTCGGGCCCCGGCGAAGTCAATCAGCCTCAACCCATTTGGGGAAGTTTCGTCGTGGAAGCTGAATTTACCGACCGTAGTGCCAAAGATACCTTCTTTGCCCACCTTGGCGTTAAAGTCGCCAAGCGCGATTTTGACATCGTGGCGGGGGCAGCTCTCATAAACGCGATATGTTGAAGAACCTCGCTTTGATGCGGATTGTGGCTAGACGTTCATTCACCGGAGTGAATGATAGTACTCGGCGACGGAGTCTCTCTCCCACCACGAATCCAACACCAAACTTGCGCTCCTTTATATGGCCACTGTAGTAAATGTCACAAGGACCTATTCGTCTCTGTCCTTGTCCCGTCCATCGCATTTCTTGGACGGCGGTGATGTCAGCCTTTATTTTCGCGAGGACATCAACCAGCTGGGCAGCGACACCTTCCCAATTAAGGTTCCGGACATTCCAGGTGCATGCCCTCACATCGTAGTCCCTTTTTCGTTTGCCATGGTCGTAATCAAAAGGGGGGTCTCTCACCCGAGGCTTGTTCTTCCTTTCAGAGGGGGTGTTTTTTTTACGTGGCGGGTCCCAAGCCCAGCGCACAACCCTTTGTAGGGGAGGTTTCGCCTTCTCACTTTAGCTCGCCTTCGAACGGATGTCCTTAGGCTACCCAGAGGTTACTTGGTCGAAGGCCGGAAGTTGTGAGCTGCTTGAGCCATGTGTAAAAGAATCGTTTCTGGCCACTCCCAATTGAATGGCGATCAGAGAACTTTCCTCACTTGCGTGAACTTCTACACATGACTCCATCCTCCATAAAGATATTTGCTAAGCTGAAAACAGGCGAAATGAGCACAGAGGAGTTCATAATCCAACAGAAACATAGCTCCACAGAAGCAATTTGGTTAATAAAGATTATTGAATTATAAAACTGGAGAAACAATTTTTATTTCACGTAAAAAAGCTGTACGAACTGGAGGAATAATCAAAACAATTTTCATTTCCTGGACAATAGCCGTAAGGACTGGAGGAATAATTGGCGCCCAACGCAGTTAGAACCAGAATAAAGAATATTGAGGACTACAACTACAACACCAAGGAGCCAGCATGATTTATAGCATTATCATGTAAGTACGCAATGATCAATATAAAAAAAGAAGAAATAAGAAAATAAATAAATGAATGAATAAACAAAACATTATTATATTAAAATTATTAAATCTTCTAAAGTGTAAACAAAATTTTTAAAAAGGTCCATAAGGCTAAATTGTTTTGGTGTGTTTAAGTAACCATAAAGGAAGAGTGCGCTAATGAATTAAGTAAAGTAAAATAAATAGTAAAGGATTAAAAAAGTTGTCAGTTTAAAAAAGGACATCAGAATGAATGAAGTGACTTTGAGAGAAATAGTGACAGCTGCTGTCACAGCAGCTACAGAAAGGACTAGGGCCTCCTTCGAGAGGATAATAGGACAGCTGACGGACAAACTAAGGGCTTTAGAAACTCCATTAGAAGTGGAGGAATGTGAAGCGATGACGATAGACCCGACTGTTCGGTGTGAGGAATCTTTAGAGATTATTGAATCTCTGCAGGAATTCAGTGGCGAAAGGTCACGATATGTTAGTTGGAGGCAAGCTGCGTTTGCTGCCTATAAGTTGTTTGAAAATTACGAAAATAAGAAATAAAATTGTCGGTTCGGCCGTGTTATCGTCATTCAATACCGAGCTGAATTTTAAGGCGATCATCGCGCGGTTAGACTTTACTTATGCAGACAAGCGACCAGTCTATTTGATTGAACAGGAAATGTCAACTCTTAGGCAAGGGAAACTTTCAATTTCTGACTTTTACGACGCGGTCGAAAAGAAATTGACCTTGATAATAAATAAAACTATTATGTTAAATGAGGGCAAAACAGAACTGATCGAGCACTTTGCCAAAAATATAGGCAAAATGACTTTAGGGTTTTTGTTTCTGCCTTGCGGAAGCCAATGAGCAATATCATGTTTTCGTCGCAACCTAAAGACATGCCTAGTGCGTTGGCATTAGTACAAGAATTGAAGGCAAATCATGCCCGATATTCGTTTGCAAATTCTTTTTACAGTAAAATGGATTCAGCGCAGGGGGGGAAAATGGTGGAAGGACATTTGCTCCACACCACTCTCCTTATTATAAACAAGTGGATGAGGCAACCCCTATGGAGGTTGATCCGACTGTATCGCACTACAGGCAAGGAGGGAATTATAATCCAAATTGGAGAGCTGAGCGGGATTCTCAGAGAACCCGAATGGCATCCCAAAACTTTAATCAAAGGCCGACAGCCTATAATAATAACATACATACACTCTCAAGAAAGGGAAACTATGAAAAGGCCTCGCAAAATATTTCGAAAATACAAAGGGTTAATCACTTAACCCAAGATTTTAATGAAAACGAGTCACAATGTGAATTTTTGGAAGAAATAAATTTTTTGGACTTAGGTCGCTCCTGCCGTATGTAGATACGATACTGGCAGGGCGACCAATGAAATTGTTAATCGATACCGGAGCGGGAAAAAATTTTGTTAAACCGAATGAAAATTTAAAAGGGGTAAAGAACGTAGAAAACTCGTTTAAAGTTAGGTTCATCCACGGTACTTCCGTGATTAAGGAAAGGTGCTTAATTAACGTGCTCGGAAATACGGCTCCTTTTTACCTTCTTTTCGAACTTAAGACATTTGACAGGATTATTGGGTTCGACTTCTTGAAAGAGGTTGGCGCAAAAATAGACTTACAAAAGGGAACCATTCACTATAAAGGTGGTGAGGAAAAATTATCTTATTATGATTGTAAAAGTGTCAACAAAATAGTTGGAAATGGGAATTCCCCTAAGGTCTTCGCAAATCCAGATGAGGCTTTGCCGTTTAACACTAATGTGGTAGCCACCATTAGGACAGTCGATAACGAACCGATTTATTCAAAGTCATACTCTTACCCGATAGCCGCTTCAGAATTTATAAATCAAGAAATTAAAAATTTACTACAAGATGGAATAATTCGTTCTTCTCGATCTCTATATAATAATCATATATGGGTTGTCGATAAAAAATGGGGTAGATGAAAACTGGAGGAAGAAGATGAAGATGGTGGTTTATTTTAGGAAACTGAACGTCAAAACAGTTTCGGACAGGTATCCCATTCCAGATACTTCAGTCATTTTAACAAATATGGGAAAATCAGCATTTTTCAAGAAACTTGACTTAAAGTCAGGGTTCCACCAAATTAAGTTGGCGGAGAAGGACGGGGAAAATACTGCCTTCTCTGTAAATAATGGAAAATACGAATTTTGTAGACTTTCTTTCGGGCTGAAAAATGCGCCCGCAATTTTCCAAAAGGCAATTGATGATGTTCTCAGAAATGAAATAGGGAAATGCTGTCGTGTTTAAATCGAAACATTTCAAACAATGAAGAGGATCATTACGGAGACATCGAAAGAATTTTAACGAAACTTTACCAAGCCAACATGTGAGTTTCAATTGAAAAATCAAAATTTCTTAGGGAACAAGAGGAATTCCTTGGATTTATTATTTCGAATAAAGGGATAAAAACAATCCCTGATAAAGTCAATGACATTCTGAATTATAAAAGGCCTAATGGTTTACGAGCATTTTTGGGGCTATCTGGTTACTATAGGAAGTATATTAAAGACTATGCCTCCATAGTAAAGCCTCTGACAAGATACTTAAGGGGAGAAAATGGTCATGTGGGAACGAATCAATCAAAAAATGTTAAAATTGAGTTGGACAATGATGCGTTGATGGCTTTCGAAAAAGTTAAGAGAATTTTATCTTCTGAGAACGTACTTCTGCTATATCCTGATCACAATAAACCATTTGACTTAACAACTGACGCTTCAGCACACGCTATTGGGGCGGTATTCAGGGGTGTTGTGGAATCCAAGACAAAATTGCTTAGCTGTCAGAATTGCAAACCAATTCTGATTTTCAATGGTGTCACAGAATCTGATTGGATTTTCGTCTTTTCGAACATACGCAGAACCAATATTCGAATCAGGTGTTTACTAATGTCACAAAACTTGCAAATGAATACATATGAAAGCAATCCTATTACAGTTTTTAATGAGTTCCGAATTAAAGAAAGATTTTAAGAAACAACATTTATCGAATGAATATAGACGCATTTGGGTGTTAAGTTACGTTTAATACGTTTTGTAAATCTTCTTTAAGGGGGGAATTTTTTTTTGCTTAAATCTCTTTAAAAATTATCTAAGAATATGCCCCCAATGTTATAGATGGGAATTTGAAATATTGTCGAAGCTAGAAGGGTAGGAAGTTTATTATCTTTGGCATTAAATTATCGGCTGCGATTTAGAATAGCATCCCCGAATTTCGGGGTTAAATGGGTATGTACGGATAGGGGAGGTACACCAGATCAAAAAAATATATATATATATATTTATATATATATGGTGGCCGCTGACTTATGATTTTTGAGATATTTGCATTTAAAGTTCAAAAAATCAAGTATTTAAAATACGTGTTTCTCCGATTTATATGGCATTTTACACTTATATTTTTAACTTTTATATCCACTAACAGTTCACTTATTCGTTTCTGATCATTTATTTTATAATAAATAGTGCAAAAATAACTTTAATTCATATCAAACTTTAGTTAAAATCCATTTATTCATAAAATAAGAAAATGGTTGTAAACAAGCAGTAAATTAGTGTTACCATATGTTGAAATGGAATAAAAATAAGAAAAAAGAAAGATTATGACGTCATAACTAATTTCATTATCGTGTGATGAGTAATGTAAAACCTTTCAGAATTCTCATTATCTTGATAAATCCCGGTGTTGGATCGGCCAGGGTTATTTTTTTTAAGAACGGCCGAAGGCCGCCAACGCAAAAAGGAGTTCAACGCAAAAGAACTGAGCACGCCCAGGTATTGGTCCGACTGAGGGTTATTTTTTTGAAGCGCGGTCGAAGGCCGCCAATGCGGAAAGGAATTATATGCGGAAAACTTATGTGTTATATATTTCCTGTCATTGGGGTATTATTTGTTTTCTTTATTGCTTTTGGTTCTTCTGTAAAATATGAACGTAAGGTAGCACTGATTATTAGTTAGAATGCAACCCTTTTGTTATTGTGTGAACAAAAATAATTGAACAAAAGTTAAATGTTGAATAAAAGTTATTTTTGCATTATTTAATATAAAATAAATGGTTAGAAAGGAATTAGTGAAGTGTTAGTGGATAAAAAAATTAAAATATACCTTTTAAATAGTTGAATTTTTGAACTTTGAATGCAAATATCTCAAAAACCATAAGTCAGCGTATATATATCCGTTATAATGGATAACTATATGTATATATTTTCTTAATCTGGAGGACCTCCTATATCCGTACATACCCATTTTAGCCCCGAAATCCGGGGATGCTATTCTAAAATTTACCCAAATTATCTTCTATTTAAACAAAAAAAGCTAGGAAAAGTTAAGTTTGAACATACATATGTAAAATTTTTTTGGTCAAAAACCACTTGTTTCTTCAAATTTTAAATTTTTTTAGAATGTTACACTTATTTTTTGAAATTTTCCTAGTTTAACTTGAACAAAGTTATTAACAAATATGAATCTCTTTGAATTTTTTGTTTCCGGTAGAAATTGCGACCTGCGTACTGCCCGCCGTCCGATAAATGCACATGCGAGATGTATTGGACAATTGCTTCCCTAAGGCAGAATATCAAAGAATTCGTATCCAAAAAATTTTCGGATGATGTTTAAATACATAACTATAAACCCTAGAAATTTCGTTTTAATCAATTATTTCTTTCCCTCCCTAAAAAAAAAATCGATTTTTTAAGCCTCTAAAGCAGGCTCCTCCTTAAATATCCGCATTCTTTTTTCAAAACTCAATAATTAAGACATTTCGTGTTTTATTATTATGTTTTCTCCTATAAAAATAAGGATAAATTAATTCGTAACAATAAAATAACATGAAGTTAAGAAACTTACATTTCAAATTTGTGTGCGAATATCTGCTTGCTTTGTTTCTACAGCAAAACCGATAAAATTGGTTTCCGTTACACCCAAAACCGATACAAATTCTGTTTCGAATATCAAACCAATAATGTCTGAATTTATGACAACTACTGCTTTTTTTGATCGGTTTCAATTCTGATTCCGACAACTATCAGATTGCACAACACCCCTGATTATCTCAAGGTAATAGGCCTATAACCATGATTTCCAGAACGTTATCGACAGCAGAAGAGAATTATGCTACCAATGAAGGAGAGCTTTTAGCGATAGTGTAGGCACTTCAGAAGCTGTGAAACTATTTGTACGGAGTAAAACAGCTGAATATTTTTACCGATCATCAGCCTTTGACCTTCGCTGTCTCGGATAGGAATCCAAACACGAAAATAAAACGCTGTCGAGCATTTGTGGAGGAGTTTTTACCTCAATTTTATTATAAACCTGGTAAGGATAATCATGTTACCGATGCATTGTTACGACAACACATTAATGCAATAGAGCTGAAGAATCTCTAACAGAAGTTATTCCAAAAGTGGATAGATAAATTTTCAAAATTCTCCACAGTTATTCCAATTGCATCAAGGGCAATTGTTGACGTAAAACAAGCTTTATTACAAATCCTTAATTTTTTGAAAATACGAGGAATGTGACGGTTGATAACGAAAAGTCACTGAACTCACAAACGATAAAGTCCCTTCTTAAGGATCATTTTGGAGCAGACATTTTTACAACCCCTCCTTTCCATAGTACAACAAATGGGCATATTGAGAGATTTCATAGCACCTTAACTGAAATCTCTAGATGCACTAAGCTAGAACAACCTATAAATGATACCAATTAATTAATACTTCTTGCTACTGCAAAATACAATAGATCAATTCATTCAGTAACTGGGTGGAAACCTATCGAGCTGAATTTTTCCATGCCTTTGGACCTTAAAACCGAAATAAAAGGCAAATTAACTAAAGCCCAGGAAAATGAGTTGGCAAGGAACAATAGCGGTAAACTTACGAGGTTCTTCAAGCCAGGGGATAAAATTTACGTTAAGACCAATAAAAGAATTGGCAATAAATTTACAAAAGTTTTTACGGAAAAAACGATTCAAAAGGATCTAGGATCCACAGTTTTAATAGATAATAGGAAGGTTCATAAGAGGAACCTTAGGTAATCATTTTTTTTTTTAACTTTACAGAGTTATTTTACCACTTTTGCGTACTCAGGGATCCGACAGCAAAATTATGAATTTTACAAAATCCAACTACATACCAGTTACTGACGGATATGTAACAGTTTGGGACAAATATGACTACTTAACGCATCGAACGAATTTGACAAATTACCTCACCGTCTTGCGGGAAACAGAAAACATATTTCATATTTTTGCCCAATCACATATGACTAAAGTCCTTCAGGCGGACATTAACTAAATCTATCGATTGATTGACACGGTGAAAATTCACCATAGACAAGCGGGAAGTAAAAACATGATTGGCACTGCGCTAAAATACATAGCCGGAACTCCAGATTTCGATGATTTTAACGAACTAGAATTTAAAACACAAGAACTTATAGAATCCAATGACCGTCAATTTTTCATAAACACTCAGATACAACAGCAGATCGACAAATTGACTGAGACTGTTAACAAAATTATTTCTAATACAAAAAAAAACCGACATTGACACTGGTCATCTTTTTGAATTACTAATGGCCAGAAATAGGGCAGTTATAACAGATTTGGACAATATAATTTATTCTATAGTTTTAGGTAAATTAAATGTAAATCCTATAATTTTGGATACAAATGAAATTTCGAAAATATTGATCACTGAGTAATCATTATAAACGACCAAATAGTCGAAGTTCGGAAAGGAGAAACATCATCGGTTACGATATCAGGCACTTTTTTAGTGACATCCGAAGGAGAAGTTTGCATAAATGGAACAACGTTTTTCAATAAAAAAGTGAAGGCAACGCTCCGACCTGGGATTCCTTCAACACAGTTTGTTAACTTGACCGACAATTTGGAAATTTTAAGCCTACCTTATTTGCGCAAAATGAATTTGAAGAAACTAGGACACATTGAAAAGCTACATGAAATGGTCCATAACCGCACTACCCTCTGCGTGTTAGTGATACTGGTCATTGCTATCATTATAGGTGCAACATTAGTATTTTGGATAAGCAGGACTAGTAAACGCATAAAGGACGCAAATGACAAGAAGGAAGCGGTAGTGAAGATCATATAAGCGGCCGCGGACGGCCTCTATTTAGAAGGGGGGCAGTTAACACATTAGTCTGCTAGTTTGCCCACTGTAGCGTTCTTAGAGCTACTCCACACCAACCAAATTCTTTGCTACTAATATCAGCGCGATAGCAGCGATTCAACTGTTGTCTAAACGACAACAATAACAACAGTATCAGCTGCAGTAACAGCAGAATTGCTGAAATTGTGCCAAAGCTTAGGGAATCAGGCAGGGCTCATATTTTTAAGTTAAGTTAACGTTTCTCAAATAACTAACGAGTGAGATTTCGATTCTTTCGTACAAACGAGAACACGTTATCGAATGAGGAAATTTCAAATTTCGAAGGTCCGTATTCGATAGCGAGTACAACGATCCGAAAACAAAAAAAAATACATGAATTTCGCTCGTTAACGTGTGCCGCGATTCGGGGATGTCCAACTTATTCCAGTGTGAGAGCGCTTCAAAATAAAACACCCAACATTTAGTACGAATAAAAATTACTATACAGTGGTCATTTATTATATGGAGAAACTATTTAAATCTTTTTAAAGTATATTAGAACAACTGACTTTTGACCTTTCAATACCCAATAAAAGGATTTAAGCTGTTTTTATAAGTGGTCTTGAACGATGCAACAAACCCCTCCGTTTACATATTTTTATGGTAAGATTTCAATCTGGTCGTCCCTCTTTTCCAATTGCTAAAACTCAAAACCTACAGAACTCGATTAGCTGTCAAAGTTCAGTAGGTTTGTACGTTTTGCAATTGCTCTCTCACTTCCAATGAGAGGAGTTGGAAATCTCTTTATCTCTGCTTATATTGTAATATCGTCATGTATCCTATCTTGGAATTGAGACAACCGTAGACATTAGTGAGACCAGCATACATTCTTTGATGAATGAACATTTGATTGTAGAAAAAAAAAATTTACGTGAAATCCCAGGCAATTTGCTGATCGCTCAAAAAAGGCTAGTGTCAATTGATCGAGAGAAATGACTATAGCATATGGAAGGCCACCAAATACCTAAAACGGCCCACCGTAAGACAGGTTCCGGTAAAAGATGCCAACAATTCTTGGTGTAGATCAAACACAACCATCTTAAAGCTTCATTTGAGCCATTTAACTTCAACAGTACCAGCCAACGCCGGGACGTTGAAGAATACATCGACAGTCCATGCCCAATGGATAAACCTCTAACAAGCGTAAGACTCTCAGAAGTTCAGTCGGAAATTTCGCGGAAAAAAATTCAAAGTCTCCAGGTCACGACAATATCGACGCATGGACAATCAAGACTTCCCAAGAAATTCCTGTTATTTTTAGTGTTGCTTTTTAACTGTAGCTTCAGGCTAAGTCATTTCCCTACGCAGTGGAAATGTGCTGAAATAACAATAATACCTAAGCCAAACAAGCCGGAAAATGAGTTATCTTCATTTAGACCAATAAGCGTAATGACAATATTCTCGAAAATACTCGAAAGAATATTTCTTCGAAGATTACTGCCAGAGCTGGAAAGGCAGTCGATCATCCCAGATCACCAATTTGGTTTCAGACAAATGCACGGCACACCGGAACAATGCCATCGTATTGTGAAATCTATACTTTGTAGCCTGGAAGAGAAGAAGTATTGTTGTGCGATTTTCCTAGACATTCAGCAGGCATTTGACAGAGTCTGGCACTCAGGCCTACTGGACAAAATTAAAAAGATACTACCTACCCCGCTCTATCTCTTCCTCAGATCCTATCTGAGTTTCAGGCATTTCTACGTTAAAATTCAAGACGAAATCTCGGACATAAACGAGATAAAAGCAGGAGTCCCCAAGGTAGTGTTCTGGGACCAACGCTCTACACAGTTTTTACCGCAGACATGCCAATACTTAGAAGACGATAAATTAATAGTTGCCACCTACGCAGACGACACTGCTATATTTTCATTCTCCTACTCGGCTAGTGAAGCTGCTGAAACCGCACAAGCACAGCTAGATCAATTGCAATCCTGGCTTAGAAACTGAAACATCTCGGTAAACGCCTCAAAATCTGTTCAAATCACCTTCACATTGAGAAAAGAAGAGTGCCCCAGCGTAAACCTTAATGGAGTCATAATTCCTAAATCCAATAGTGTAAGATACCTCGGATTACATTTAGATAAAAGACTTACTTGGCGTGAACATATCAGAGCCAAGAGAACACAGCTCAAAATTAAAACAAGAAAAATGTATTGGTTGCTTGGCCCCAAGTCTAAACTTAGTCTGAAAAACAAAATGCTTCTCTACAAAGCTGTGTTAAAACCTGTATGGTCTTACGGCATTCAAATTTGGGGTACTGCAAGTAAATCCAATATAAATATTATTCAAAGATACCAGTCAAAAGCTCTTAGACTGATTGTTAAGGCTCCGTGGTATATCAAAAATATCCATCTCCACAAGGATCTGAACACATCTACGGTGATTGACGAAATAAAAAGATACAGCTCTAAATACATCACAAGACTAAATTGCCATCCCAACACACACGCCATAAACTTATTAGTCAACAGTGAAGACACACGACGACTTCAAAGACTGCATCCTCTAGACCTGCCCTTTAGATCGTAAGAACTAATTGAGTAGTTAATGCAAAAATAATCATACGATACATTTACTGATCACCCTTACTTTAAGGCCAAAATGCACTTAATGCATCAATGTGCATTATATCAGTCAATTACATTTACTTATTGTTTTACCCCCTCGGGGATTTGCTATCTTGACGTGATGAGGGGGCTCAGTAGATATAATGATCCAAAGAGCGATGCTGGCGGTAGCGTAGCTACCAGTAGGGCCACCCATGCCGGTAAGGTCGATGGTGAATATCGAAGCTAAAAGCAATCCACACCATATCAGCGTCTGTTACTATAAGTACGGCTGAAAGCGGATGTCTGTACTTGTATCAAGCGGTTCGCTATATAAATGTGTAAGGACGGAAAACAGTAAACCCTTCAGAAGGCAAGGGGAAACCACTGAAGTATACTTCCCAGCATATCATATGACAATGATAGTACAACCAAAACAATGGCCCTCAGTCTCCGGCAAATCGAGGGTGCTAAGAATCCCCGGAGGTAAAACAAAACAAACTTTAAACATCGGAACATGGAACACAAGAAGTTTATACGAGCCTGGAAAACTAGCTAATACGATTTTAGAAATGGAAAAATTAGACATCGATTTACTTGGCATAAGTGAAACATGGTGGCCAGATTGTGGAGAATTTATTTCCCAAAATACAAAGTTCTTTTTCTCTGGCAACCAAACTAAAAATCACCGCAATGGTGTAGGCATTATAGTTAAAGAAAATATTGCAAAATCTGTCATCGGATTCGTGCCGAAATCTGATAGATCAATGATGCTAAAGTTATTTGCAAAACCACTGAATATTAATATTATTCAAGTCTATGCTCCAACGGCCGACAAAAGTGATGACGAAATAGAAACTTTTTATGATGAACTAGACGAACTTATGCGATTAACAAAACCATACGAAATAAATATAATTCAAGGCGATTTTAATGCAAAAGTTGGAAGAGAAAAGTCGAAGGAGTTGCAGGTCAATACGGCTTAGGTGAAAGAAATGAGAGAGGAGATCGACTAATTCAATTTTGTCAAGAAAACAAATTAATAATTTCGAACACATTATTTAGCCTGCCTCCCAGAAGACTTTATACATGGAAATCTCCATCGGACGCCTCTGATAATATCATCAGAAATCAAATAGATTATATTCTGATAAATAATCGATTCTGTTCCTCAATAAAAAAAGTCAATACATATCCAGGAGCGGATGTACCTTCGGATCACAACTTGCTACTGGCAAAATTGCGTATTAGGCTAGCCGTAATTAAAAAAAGTAAGCCTCAATTTAAGCTAAATGTTGATAAGTTGCGAGACGAAAGTGTGAAACGCCTATTTGAAAGTGAAATCAATGAAAAAATAAATGATATCCAATCAGGAAGTGCGGAAAGTATATGGAGCGACTTAAAAGAGATAATTTGTACTACAGCAAAAAACTCTCTTGGAATAAAAAAGAAAGAAAATAATAAAAATAATTGGATGACAGATGACATACTAAAACTAATAAGTAAACGCCGGGAATATAAAAATAAAAACACTGACATGTATAGACAACTGAATAGGAAAATAAGGAAGATGATCCGTAATGCAAAAACAAACTGGATAAACAATGAATGCCAAGAAATTGAAAGACTACAATTTTTACATGATACCTTCCATTTACACAAAAAATTGAAAGAAGCCGCAGGTATTCATCGTAAAAATCCGCCCTCAATCCTCATAAATGATAACAATGAGGTGGTATTTGATATAAATGAAAAGAAAAGTATATGGAAAAAATATATTGAAAACGTTTTTTCGGATGACAGTAGATTGAACCAGAATCTTCATCTTCATCACAGACCAACTGGCAATTATATTAGCAACAGGTCCGGATGAGGTACCTGCTGAAATTTTAAAGTTAATAAATGACAAAAATATGACTCTTTTACTAAAGCTTTTTAACCAAATTTATGACAATGGCCAATATCCTAAAGACTGGTTAAAATCAACATTCATACCACTACCTAAGAAAAATAATGCGAAACATTGTAGTGAGTACAGACTAATTAGTCTAATGTCACACGCTCTTAAGATATTTCTAAAAGTCATTCACGCCCGAATATATAAGAAATGTGAAGAGGCAATGGGTAAGACGCAATTTGGCTTCAGAGAAGGTCTTGGAACACGCGAGGCATTGTTCTGTATACAAGTCTTGGTTCAAAACTGTAAAGATGTCCAAAAAGATGTATTTTTATGCTTTATTGATTATGAGAAAGCTTTCGACTCCATTAAACACGATAAACTTATGGAAATTCTTCATTCTATGGGAATAGATGACAAAGAGATTCGTTGCATAAGAAATCTGTATTGGCAACAAACTGCCCATGTAAGCATCAATGGTGATATAACCGAAGAAATATCTATTTCACGAGGTGTAAGACAAGGATGCATTCTGTCACCCTTGTTATTTAACATATATTCGGAAGTAATATTTCAAGAATCGGTAACCAGTAGGTTGAAAGTTAATGGTATTTTCATAAATAATATACGCTATGCAGATGACACTACACTTATAGCCGATAGCTTGATGGGATTACAAGAACTTGTAAGCCGAGTTAACTTACGTAGTGACGAATATGGCCTACGCATTAACATAAACAAGACGAAGTACATGATTATTAGTAGGAAAAACATATACAATCACACACACCTCATGATTAATAACAGTCCAATCGAAAGAGTTAAAAATTTCAAGTACCTTGGTTGTCAGATCAATGAAAATTGGGATTGTTCAAAAGAAATAAAATGTCGAATCGAATTTGCGCGAACGACTTTTCTCAAATACAAAAACTTATTATGTAGCCATGACCTCAACATCACAACCAAAATACGTTTTTTAAAATGTTATGTTTGGTCAGTGCTTCTCTATGCGATGGAAACTTGGACTCTAAAAATCACAGATATGAACAAGCTAGAGTCCTTCGAGCTATGGCTTATTAGAAGAATCCTAAAAATCCCATGGACAGATCGAGTTACAAACAGTGAAGTTTTGAGAAGAGTGAACCGCAATAGAGAGTTGTTAAGGACTATAAAACAAAGAAAAGCAGCCTACCTAGGACATATTATGAGGCACTCTAAGTATGAGCTCCTACAAATAATTATCCAAGGAAAAATTGAAGGAAAACGGGGTATTGGCCGTAAACAACTTTCGTGGCTTCGAAACATTCGACAATGGACAGGAATCCAGAACATTGGCAACCTTATAGATGTGGCGAGAGATAGAGAGAAATATGCTGCGATAATTCAAAATCTGTGATATTTTTATTATTTTTTTTTCTTTCAATATACAATATATAGTATATATTTAACATGTAAATACATTATTATATTAATATTAAGCTTATTAATATTGTACATAGTACTAAATGTTATATGATCACCAATATTCGAATACGAATTGGCAAATAAAGAAGAAGAATATTGTTTTACGACAGATTGTAAATAAAGATATGCAATATAACAAAAAAAAAAACAAAAAATCGAGAGAAAGGTTCTGCTAAGAATTTATGGTTCTTTGCGCATTGGTCACGGCGAATTCCTCATTCCATGGAGCAAAGAGCTGTATGAAATATACAATGGCATTGACATAGTTCTACGAATTAAGAAACAGCGGCTGCGCTGGCTAGGTCATGTCATACGTATGGACGAAAACACTCCAGCTCTGAAAGTATTCGACGCAGTACCGACCGGGGGAAGCAGAAGAAGAGGAAGACCTCCACTCCGTTGGAAAGACAAGGTGGAGATGGACCTGCCTTCGCTTGGAATCTCCAATTGGCACCAAGAAGAAGGAACGACTGCGAAAAGAAGAAACGACTGTTGTTAAATCGGCTATAATCGCGTTAGCGGTATCTACGTCAATAAGGAAGAAGAATGTCTAAATATTAGTCTTAAATTATGTATTATAAAAGTGGTTCAAAAAAATAAGCAATCTATATTTTCGTTACCCTCTGCCTCCATATCCTTATTCGCGTTGTGCTTAAACTTACCTATTGAATACAATGTATATATACAAGCTTTGCCCGGAAAGTAATAGTACTAAGACGATTTAAAAAAAAAGTTATTGAACCAATCGTTATAATTCCTTAAAAACTTTCAAAATAGGCTCCTACTGCGTCGATGCAACGCTGACAGCGCTATTTCCAAGTATTGAAGGCATCACGGAAAGCATTCTCCGGAATAGCCTTGAGAGCCGAGGTGCATGCTGCTTGGATCCCCTTTCATCGGCCTTTACAGGCAAAGAAACAAAAAAAGCAGTGTGAGCCGGGGTGTTGTCGTGGTGCAACTTCCAATCGGCTGTGATGTCTTGTCGGACCCGATTGACCCTTCGTTTGAGTCTCTCGAGGACTTCCACGTAAAACTTCGAGTTGACGGTTTGTCCAGGAGGAACTAATTTATGGTGGACGATGCCTTTGATGTTAAAAAAGACAATGAGCAACGATTCACTTTGGATTTGCTCATTCATTAGCAACCTCTTCCAGGCCCTCCAAAAAGGCCTGGTGCCACCGAAACACACCACTTCTTGCTAAAGCAACATCTGGGTAAGTCTGCTTGATCATATCAAACGTCTCTGCGGCAGATTTACCGAGTTTCAACACAGAATTTAATCGCGTACCTCTGCTTTAACAGACGCTGCATTTTCGGCTTGCACAACTCACTGAAACCCGTCGCCTGAAAATGTCTGTCCTGACTCTCCAGGTGCTCGAAGACAACTGACCAGATGACCGCTCGTTCGTTAGCTAGAAACGCCCTCTACCGAATCCAGTCGGAGCGCGTACACTCCGAAGTACAGTCGCCGCGGAAGAAAATCAGTCCTATTACTTTCCGAAAACCCTGTACTATGCATATTTTCTCCTACTTATTTGTATACCTACCTTTTTACTAACTCGTTTGACTTTTTTCAATGCCAAATGTTACTTACCCTTTTTAAATTTGATACATATACATATGTACATACTACTATGAGCAAAAGATTGTAAGATTTTATTCATACTTCTAAAATTATTAATTTATTACTCAAATCCTATGTCGTCTCCCTCAAAATCATACCATTCCATTCCTAGAAACAATTTTTAAAGTTAATTTACTGAATGGCCTTCAATGCGCGTAGCGATTTACGTTTAATGACTTTAATTGACTCAAAGCGGCTTCTCCGAAGCAGTCCTTTGAGTTTACTGAATAGCCAGAAGTCACAGTTATGAAGAAAGGAGTTCGGAATGCAGCACACTCTCTGGTGTGTTAGAATCTGCTATCTTTATTAATTGTCCAGTGAGAATTTCATGATATTTCATAAATTGAAAGTGAAGTTATTGCGTTTTAAGTGTCAGTATGTTTGTGTTATCGGTGCGGAAATGAGCTTCGAACAAAGAGCCAGAATTAAATTTTGTTAATTTTGTTTTAAAATTGGTAAAACGATTACCGAAACGTTTCCATTGATGAAACAAGTTTATGGCGATGAATGCCTATCCCGTAGCAGAGTGAACGAGTGGTTTCAACGTTTTCAAAATGGTCGTGAGGCATAAATTACGATCAACATGTGGGCAAATCTAAATCCGTTATCACCGGAAATTCCATCGAAACTATGCGTGAATTCATCAAAAATCAACCAAAATCATCTTTGAAATTCATGGAAATGGAATTGAACATCCCCAAAATATCGATTTATCGCATTTTGACCGAAAATTGGGCTTACGAAAGGTGTGTGCACGGTTTGTTCCGCAGTTGTGACGACCAAAACTTGCTCAGAAACCAACATTCGAAGGACATCATTAAACCGATTATTGACCAAAAATCACATTTTAACCATTAACCACTCCCCGTAAAATGCATTTTCCCATGAAAGGAAAGCGTTATGCCGACGTAGAGCCACTCAAAGGGCTTGCACCGCCTTATTGGTGGCCATACCGGCAAACGAGATAAAACACTCGTTCGACATGCTTTTGGACCGTGCCAAAAGCTGTATTGAAGCAGAAGGAAACTATTTTGAATAAAATAAATTGATTTTGCCGAAAACTTTACTACTTTGGAATGCACCTTGGAGTTAAAGGGTAGAGAAGGGTTACAAGTTATGTTAAATTTTTACGTAGAGTTATTAAAAACTACGGCACCAGCAATTATTCGAACACGTGTCAAAAAAAGGAGGGTTACGGTGCTCCTCATAACCTGGTGCTGTATCATCCAAAGTTAATTAATCAAGATTAATTCGTTAGACTACAGTTTTTTGATGAGAAAGCATCACTTTGCACGCGAAAATTCGAGCAACGCTGTTAAAGTAACACGCTCTGTCATTAAAATCTTGCGTATCACTAGCGTAACAAACACATCATAAACATTTTCAATGCGCAATACGATGGAGGAGGAATTGTAAGTGAATTGTGTATATTAAGTTTACATTTGACTAGAAGCTGATACATAGATAATACTACTGCTACCATCTATGTAATTTCAATTAGTTGGATTATAACTGTTAGTTAATGAGATATAGCATTTATGTGAAGCAACATGTGTTAGTTTACAAAAAAAATGGATCATAAAGCATTTCGTGTGTTAATAAAGTATTACTTTTTGGGGGGAAAATGCTGTTGAATTTGGGCCCAGGGAAATCCACCGTTGAAAAGATATTTGCTACGCTGAAAACAGGCGAAATGAGCACAGAGGAGTTCATAATCCAACAGAAACATAGCTCCACAGAAGCAATTTGGTTAATAAAGATTATTGAATTATAAAACTGGAGAAACAATTTTTATTTCACGTAAAAAAGCTGTACGAACTGGAGGAATAATCAAAACAATTTTCATTTCCTGGACAATAGCCGTAAGGACTGGAGGAATAATTGGCGCCCAACGCAGTTAGAACCAGAATAAAGAATATTGAGGACTACAACTACAACCCCAAGGAGCCAGCATGATTTATAGCATTATCATGTAAGTACGCAATGATCAATATAAAAAAAAGAAGAAATAAGAAAATAAATAAATGAATGAATAAACAAAACATTATTATATTAAAATTATTAAATCTTCTAAAGTGTAAACAAAATTTTTAAAGTGGTCCATAAGGCTAAATTGTTTTGGTGTGTTTAAGTAACCATAAAGGAAGAGTGCGCTAATAAATTAAGTAAAATAAAATAAATAGTAAAGGATTAAAAAAGTTTTCAGTTTAAAAACAGACATCAGAATGAATGAAGAGACTTTGAGAGAAATAGTGACAGCAGCTACAGAAAAGACTAGGGCCTTCTTCGAGAGGATAATAGGACAGCTGACGGACAAACTAAGGGCGATAGAAACTCCATTAGAAGTGGAGGAATGTGAAGCGGTGACGATAGACCCGACTGTTCGGTGTGAGGAATCTTTAGAGATTATTGAATCTCTGCAGGAATTCAGTGGCGAAAGGTCACGATATGTTAGTTGGAGGCAAGCTGCGTTTGCTGCCTATAAGTTGTTTGAAAATTACGAAAATAAAAAATAAAATTGTCGGTTCGGCCGTGTTATCGTCATTCAATACCGTGCTGAATTTTAAGGCGATCATCGCGCGGTTAGACTTTACTTATGCTGACAAGCGACCAGTCTATTTGATTGAACAGGAAATGTCAACTCTTAGGCAAGGGAAACTTTCAATCTGAGTTTTACGACGAGGTCGAAAAGAAATTGACCTTGATAATAAATAAAACTATTATATTAAATGAGGGCAAAACAGAACTGATAGAGTCACTTTGTCAAAAATATAGGCAAAATGACTTTAGGGTTTTTGTTTCTGCCTTGCGGAAGCCAATGAGCAACATCATGTTTTCGTCGCAACCTAAAGACATGCCTAGTGCGTTGGCATTAGCACAAGAATTGAAGGCAAATCATGCCCGATATTCGTTTGCAAATTCTTTTTACAGTAAAATGGATTCAGCTCAGGGGGGAAAAAATGGTGGAAGGACATTTGCTCCACACCACTCTCCTTATTATAAACAAGTGGATGAGGCAACCACTATGGAGGTTGATCCGACTGTATCGCACTACAGGCAAGGAGGGAATTATAATCCAAATTGGAGAGCTGAGCGGGATTCTCAGAGAACCCGAATGGCATCCCAAAACTTTAATCAAAGGCCGACAGCCTATAATAATAACCTACATACACTCTCAAGAAAGGGAAACTATGAAAAGGCCTCGCAAAATATTTCGAAAATACAAAGGGTTAATCACTTAACCCAAGATTTTAATGAAAACGAGTCACAATGTGAATTTTTGGAAGAAATAAATTTTTTGGACTTAGGTCGCTCCTGCCCTATGTAGATACGATACTGGCAGGGCGACCGATGAAATTGTTGATCGATACCGGAGCGGGAAAAAATTTTGTTAAACCGAATGAAAATTTAAAAGGGGTAAAGAACGTGGAAAACTCGTTTAAAGTTAGGTTCATCCACGGTACTGCCGTGATTAAGGAAAGGTGCTTAATTAACGTGCTCGGAAATACGGCTCCTTTTTACCTTCTTTTCGAACTTAAGACATTTGACAGGATTATTGGGTTCGACTTCTTGAAAGAGGTTGGCGCAAAAAGAGACTTACAAAAGGGAACCATTCACTATAAAGGTGGTGAGGAAAAATTATCTTATTATGATTGTAAAAGTGTCAACAAAATAGTTGGAAATGGGAATTCCCCTAAGGAGCCAGGGAATGCGAAAAATATTTCTTTTATATTGGAAAAACATGCAAAGGTCTTCGCAAATCCAGATGAGGCTTTGCCGTTTAACACTAATGTGGTAGCCACCATTAGGACAGTCGATAACGAACCGATTTATTCAAAGTCATACTCTTACCCGATAGCCGCTTCAGAATTTATAAATCAAGAAATTAAAAATTTACTACAAGATGGAATAATTCGTTCTTCTCGATCTCTATATAATAATCCTATATGGGTTGTCGATAAAAAATGGGGTAGATGAAAACTGGAGGAAGAAGATGAAGATGGTGGTTTATTTTAGGAAACTGAACGTCAAAACAGTTTCGGACAGGTATCCCATTCCAGATACTTCAGTCATTTTAACAAATATGGGAAAATCAGCATTTTTCAAGACACTTGACTTAAAGTCAGGGTTCCACCAAATTAAGTTGGCGGAGAAGGACGGGGAAAATACTGCCTTCTCTGTAAATAATGGAAAATACGAATTTTGTAGACTTTCTTTCGGGCTGAAAAATGCGCCCGCAATTTTCCAAAAGGCAATTGATGATGTTCTCAGAAATGAAATAGGGAAATGCTGTCGTGTTTACATCGAAACATCTCAAACAATGAAGAGGATCATTACGGAGACATCGAAAGAATTTTAACGAAACTTTACCAAGCCAACATGTGAGTTTCAATGGAAAAATCAAAATTTCTTAGGGAACAAGTGGAATTCCTTGGATTTATTGTTTCGAATAAAGGGATAAAAACAATCCCTGATAAAGTCAATGACATTCTGAATTATAAAACGCCTAATGGTTTACGAGCATTTTTGGGGCTATCTGGTTACTATAGGAAGTATATTAAAGACTATGCCTCCATAGTAAAGCCTCTGACAAGATACTTAAGGGGAGAAAATGGTCATGTGGGAACGAATCAATCAAAAAATGTTAAAATTGAGTTGGACAATGATGCGTTGATGGCTTTCGAAAAAGTTAAGAGAATTTTATCTTCTGAGAACGTACTTCTGCTATATCCTGATCACAATAAACCATTTGACTTAACAACTGACGCTTCAGCACACGCTATTGGGGCGGTATTCAGGGGTGTTGTGGAATCCAAGACAAAATTGCTTAGCTGTCAGAATTGCAAACCAATTCTGATTTTCAATGGTGTCACAGAATCTGATTGGATTTTCGTCTTTTCGAACATACGCAGAACCAATATTCGAATCAGCTGTTTACTAATGTCACAAAACTTGCAAATGAATACATTTGAAAGCAATCCTATTACAGTTTTTAATGAGTTCCGAATTAAAGAAAGATTTTAAGAAACAACATTTATCGAATGAATATAGACGCATTTGGGTGTTAAGTTACGTTTAATACGTTTTGTAAATCTTCTTTAAGGGGGAAATTTTTTTTTGCTTAAATCTCTTTAAAAATTATCTAAGAATATGCCCCCAATGTTATAGATGGGAATTTGAAATATTGTCGAAGCTAGAAGGGTAGGAAGTTTATTATCTTTGGCATTATATTATCGGCTGCGATTTAGAATAGCATCCCCGAATTTCGGGGTTAAATGGGTATGTACGGATAGGGGAGGTACACCAGATCAAAAAAAATATATATATATATTTATATATATATGGTGGCCGCTGACTTATGATTTTTGAGATATTTGCATTTAAAGTTCAAAAAATCAAGTATTTAAAATACGTGTTTCTCCGATTTATAATGCATTTTACACTTATATTTTTAACTTTTATATCCACTAACACTTCACTTATTCGTTTCTAATCATTTATTTTATAATAAATAGTGCAAAAATAACTTTAATTCATATCAAACTTTAGTTAAAATCCATTTATTCATAAAATAAGAAAATGGTTGTAAACAAGCAATAAATTAGTGTTACCATATGTTGTAATGGAATAAAAATAAGAAAAAAGAAAGATTATGACATCATAACTAATTTCATTATCGTGTGATGAGTAATGTAAAACCTTTCAGAATTCTCATTATCTTGATAAGTCCCGGTGTTGGATCGGTCAGGGTTATTTTTTTTAAGAACGGCCGAAGGCCGCCAACGCAAAAAGGAGTTCAACGCAAAAGAACTGAGCACGCCCAGGTATTGGTCCGACTGAGGGTTATTTTTTTGAAGCGCGGTCGAAGGCCGCCAATGCGGAAAGGAATTATATGCGGAAAACTTATGTGTTATATATTTCCTTATGTATTATATTGTCCTGTCTTTATTTCTTTTGGTTCTTCTGTAAAATATGAACGTAAGGTAGCACTGATTATTAGTTAGAATGCAACCCTTTTGTTATTGTGTGAACAAAAATAATTGAACAAAAGTTAAATGTTGAATAAAAGTTTTTTTTGCATTATTTAATATAAAATAAATGGTTAGAAAGGAATTAGTGAAGTGTTAGTGGATAAAAAAAATTAAAATATACCTTTAAAATTCATTATAAATGGGAGAAACACGCATTTTAAATAGTTGAATTTTTGAACTTTGAATGCAAATATCTCAAAAACCATAAGTCAGCGTATATAAGTTAAAAAACGTTTAGTTATTTTTACTAAAAAAAATGTTTTCTGGGAGCTATGCTCCTTTTTTTGGGAGCAATGCCCCTTTATTTGAGAGCTATGCTCCTTTATTGAATTCTGTGCAAGAACTGAATTTTACAATTATTTACGCTTTACTCTAAACCTACGTTTGCCGCTGCAACGGGTATGGAGTTTGCTGACGCTGCGCTTCCCACAGGTTGGCACTTCGCTGACGTTGCGCTTCCCACGAGTTGCCACTACACGTGTCGCACTCACAGCGATTTAGTGGTGTCATATTATATTGCTTTGTATCATATGATATTAATGCATCATATGATACTTTTTAAATGTATGGGGTGCTAACTTATATATCCACTATAATGGATAACTATATGTATATATTTTCTTAATCTGGAGGACCTTCTCTATCCGTACATACTCATTTTAGCCCCGAAATCCGGGGATGCTATTCTAAAATTTACCCAAATTATCTTCTATTTAAACAAAAAAAGCTAGGAAAAGTTAAGTTTGAACATACATATGTAAAATTTTTTTGGTCAAAAACCACTTGTTTCTTCAAATTTTTAAATTTTTTAGAATTTTACACTTATTTTTTGAAATTTTCCAAGTTTAACTTGAACAAAGTTATTAACAAATATGAATCTCTTTGAATTTTTTGTTTCCGATAGAAATTGCGACCTGCATACTGCCCGCCGTCCGATAAATGCACATGCGAGATGTATTGGACAATTGCTTCCCTAAGGCAGAATATCAAAGTATTCGTATCCAAAAAATTTTCGGATGATGTTAAAATACATAACTATAAACCCTAGAAATTTCGTTTTAATCAATTATTTCTTTCCCTCCCTAAAAAAAAAATCGATTTTTTAAGCCTCTAAAGCAGGCTCCTCCTTAAATATCCGCATTCTTTTTTTTCAAAACTCAATAATTAAGACATTTCGTATTTTATTATTATGTTTTCTCCTATAAAAATAAGGATAAATTAATTCGTAACAATAAAATAACATGAAGTTAAGAAACTTACATTTCAAATTTGTGTGCGAATATCTGCTTGCTTTGTTTCTACAGCAAAACCGATAAAAATGGTTTCCGTTACACAAATACAAATTCTGTTTCGAATATCAAACCAATAATGTCACTACAGCTGAATATTTTTACCGATCATCAGCCTTTGACCTTCGCTGTCTCGGATAAGAATCCAAACACGAAAATAAAACGCTGGCGAGCATTTGTGGAGGAGTTTTTACCTCAATTTTATTATAAACCTGATAAGGATAATCATGTTACCGATGCATTGTCACGACAACACATTAATGCAATAGTGACAGAAGTTATTCCAAAAGTGGATAGATAAATTTTCAAAATTCTCCACAGTTATTCCAATTGCATCAAGGGCAATTGTTGACGTAAAACAAGCTTTATTATTACAAATTATTACAAATCCTTAATTCTTTTGAAAATACGAGGAATGTGACGGTTGATAACGAAAAGTCACTGAACTCACAAACGATAAAGTCCCTTCTTAAGGATCATTTTGGAGCAGACATTTTTACAACCCCTCCTTTCCATAGTACAACAAATGGGCAAATGAGAGATTTCATAGCACCTTAACTGAAATCTCTAGATGCACTAAGCTAGAACAAGCTATAAATGATACCAATGAATTAATACTTCTTGCTACTGCAAAATACAATAGATCAATTCATTCAGTAACTGGGTGGAAACCTATCGAGGTGAATTTTTCCATGCCTTTGGACCTTAAAACCGAAATAAAAGGCAAATTAACTAAAGCCCAGGAAAATGAGTTGGCAAGGAACAATAGCGGTAAACTTACGAGGTTCTTCAAGCCAGGGGATAAAGTTTACGTTAAGACCAATAAAAGAATTGGCAATAAATTTACAAAAGTTTTTACGGAAAAAACGATTCAAAAGGATCTAGGATCCACAGTTTTAATAAATAATAGGAAGGTTCATAAGAGGAACCTTAGGTAATCATTTTTTTTTCAACTTTACAGAGTTATTTTACCACTTTTGCGTACTCAGGGATCCGACAGCAAAATTATGAATTTTACAAAATCCAACTACATACCAGTTACTGACGGATATGTAACAGTTTGGGACAAATATGACTACTTAACGCATCGAACGAATTTGACAAATTACCTCACCGTCTTGCGGGAAACAGAAAACATATTTCATATTTTTGCCCAATCACATATGACTAAAGTCCTTCAGGCGGACATTAACTAAATCTATCGATTGATTGACACGGTGAAAATTCACCATATACAAGCGGGAAGTATAAACATGATTGGCACTGCGCTAAAATACATAGCCGGAACTCCAGATTTCGACGATTTTAACGAACTAAAATTTAAAACACAAGAACTTATGACCGTCAATTTTTCATAAATAGGGCAGTTATAACAGATTTGGACAATATAATTTATTCTATAGTTTTAGGTAAATTAAATGTTGTAAATCCTATAATTTTGGATACAAACGAAATTTCGAAAATATTAATCACTGAGTAATCATCATAAACGACCAAATAGTCGAAGTCCGGAAAGGAAAAACATCATCGGTTACGATATCAGGCACTTATTTAGTGACATTCGAAGGAGAAGTTTGCATAAATGGAACAACGTTTTTCAATGAAAAGGTGAAGGCAACGCTCCGAATTTGGAAATTTTAAGCCTACCTTATTTGCGCAAAATGAATTTGAAGAAACTAGGACACATTGAAAAGCTACATGAAATGGTCCATAACCGCACTACCCTCTGCGTGTTAGTGATACTGGTCATTGCTATCATTATAGGTGCAACATTAGTATTTTGGATAAGCAGGACTAGTAAACGCATAAAGGACGCAAATGACAAGAAGGAAGCGGTAGTGAAGATCATATAAGCGGCCGCGGACGGCCTCTATTTAGAAGGGGGCAGTTAACACATTAGTTGCTAGTTTGCCCAATTCTTAGAGCTCTCTTCTTTGCTACTAATATCCAATGAGAGGCTGCAGTTGCTGAAATTGAAATCTCTTTTTTTATCGTTTCTCAAATAACTAACGAGTGAGATTTCGATTCTTTCGTACAAACGAGAACACGTTATCGAATCAAATTTCGATCCGTATTCGATAGCGAGTGATCCGAAAACAAAAAAAAATACATGAACAACGTGTGCCGCGATTCGGGGATGTCCACTTATTCCAGTGTGAGAGCCAAAATTCTTTGATGAAAACATTTAGTACGAATAAAAATTACTATACAGTGGTCATTTATTATATGGAGAAACTATTTAAATCTTTTTAAAGTATATTAGAACAACTGACTTTTGACCTTTCAATACCCAATAAAAGGATTTAAGCTGTTTTTATAAGTGGTCTTGAACGATGCAACAAACCCATCCGTTTACATATTTTTATGGTAAGATTTCAATCTGGTCGTCCCTCTTTTCCAATTGCTAAAACTCAAAACCTACAGAACTCGATTAGCTGTCAAAGTTCAGTAGGTTTGTACGTTTTGCCTCTCTCAAAAGAGGCCTCTTTATCTCTGCTTATATTGAATATCGTCATGTTCCTATCTTGGAATAAAACCGAGACATTAGTGAGACCAGCATACATTCTTTGATGAATGAACATTTGATTGTAGAAAAAAAAAATTTACGTGAAATCCCAGGCAATTTGCTGATCGCTCAAAAAAGGCTAGTGTCAATTGATCGAGAGAAATGACTATAGCATATGGAAGGCCACCAAATACCTAAAACGGCCCACCGTAAGACAGGTTCCGGTAAAAGATGCCAACAATTCTTGGTGTAATCAAACACAACCATCTTAAAGCCAGCCAACGCCAGGGACGTTGAAGAATACATACGACAGTCCATGCCCAATGGATAAACCTCTAACAAGCGTAAGACTCTCAGAAGTTCAGTCGGAAATTTCGCGGATAAAAAATTCAAAGTCTCCAGGTCACGACAATATCGACGCATGGACAATCAAGACTTCCCAAGAAATTCCTGTTATTTTTAGTGTTGCTTTTTAACTGTAGCTTCAGGCTAAGTCATTTCCCTACGCAGTGGAAATGTGCTGAAATAACTATGATACCTAAGCCAAACAAGCCGGAAAATGAGTTATCTTCATTTAGACCAATAAGCGTAATGACAATATTCTCGAAAATACTCGAAAGAATATTTCTTCGAAGATTACTGCCAGAGCTGGAAAGGCAATCGATCATCCCAGATCACCAATTTGGTTTCAGACAAATGCACGGCACACCGGAACAATGCCATCGTATTGTGAAATCTATACTTTGTAGCCTGGAAGAGAAGAAGTATTGTTGTGCGATTTTCCTAGACATTCAGCAGGCATTTGACAGAGTCTGGCACTCAGGCCGACTGTACAAAATTAAAAAGATACTACGTACCCCGCTCTATCTCTTCCTCAGATCCTATCTGAGTTTCAGGCATTTCTACGTTAAAATTCAAGACGAAATCTCGGACATACACAGGAAAACAAGAAACAAGAAAAATGTATTGGTTGCTTGGCCCCAAGTATAAACTTGGTCTGAAAAACAAAATGCTTCTCTACAAAGCTGTGTTAAAACCTGTATGGTCTTACGGCATTCAAATTTGGGGTACTGCAAGTAAATCCAATATAAATATTATTCAAAGATACCAGTCAAAAACTCTTAGACTGATTGCTAAGGCTCCGTGGTATATCAAAAATATCCATCTCCACAAGGATCTGAACACATCTACGGTGATTGACGAAATAAAAAGATATAGCTCTAAATACATCACAAGACTAAATTGCCATCCCAACACACACACCATAAACTTATTAGTCAACAGTGAAGACACACGACGACTTCAAAGACTGCATCCTCTAGACCTGCCCTTTAGATCGTAAGAACTAATTGAGTAGTTAATGCAAAAATAATCATACGATACATTTACTGATCACCCTTACTTTAAGGCCAAATTGCACTTAATGCATCAATGTGCATTATATCAGTCAATTACATTTACTTATTGTTTTACGACAGATTGTAAATAAAGATATGCAATATAACAAAAAAAAACAAAAAACCGAGAGAAAGATTCTGCTAAGGATTTATGGTTCTTTGCGCATTGGTCACGGCGAATACCTCATTCCATGGAGCAAAGAGCTGTATGAAATATACAATGGCATTGACATAGTTCTACGAATTAAGAAACAGCGGCTGCGCTGGCTAGGTCATGTCATACGTATGGACGAAAACACTCCAGCTCTGAAAGTATTCGACGCAGTACCGACCGGGGGAAGCAGAAGAAGAGGAAGACCTCCACTCCGTTGGAAAGACAAGGTGGAGATGGACCTGGCTTCGCTTGGAATCTCCAATTGGCACCAAGAAGAAGGAACGACTGCGAAAAGAAGAAACGACTGTTGTTAAATCGGCTATAATCGCGTTAGCGGTATCTACGTCAATAAGGAAGAAGAATGTCTAAATATTAGTCTTAAATTATGTATTATAAAAGTGGTTCAAAAAAATAAGAAATCTATATTTTCGTTACCCTCTGCCTCCATATCCTTATTCGCGTTGTGCTTAAACTTACCTATTGAATACAATGTATATATACAAGCTTTGCCCGGAAAGTAATAGTACTAAGACGATTTAAAAAAAAAGTTATTGAACCAATCGTTATAATTCCTTAAAAACTTTCAAAATAGGCTCCTACTGCGTCGATGCAACGCTGACAGCGCTATTTCCAAGTATTGAAGGCATCACGGAAAGTATTCTCCGGAATAGCCTTGAGAGCCGAGGTGCATGCTGCTTGGATCCCCTTTCATCGGCCTTTACAGACAAAGAAACAAAAAAAGCAGTGTGAGCCGGGGTGTTGTCGTGGTGCAACTTCCAATCGGCTGTGATGTCTTGTCGGACCCGATTGACCCTTCGTTTGAGTCTCTCGAGGACTTCCACGTAAAACTTCGAGTTGACGGTTTGTCCAGGAGGAACTAATTTATGGTGGACGATGCCTTTGATGTTAAAAAAGACAATGAGCAACGATTCACTTTGGATTTGCTCATTCATTAGCAACCTCTTCCAGGCCCTCCAAAAAGGCCTGGTGCCACCGAAACACACCACTTCTTGCTAAAGCAACATCTGGGTAAGTCTGCTTGATCATATCAAACGTCTCTGCGGCAGATTTACCGAGTTTCACACAGAATTTAATCGCGTACCTCTGCTTTAACAGACGCTGCATTTTCGGCTTGCACAACTCACTGAAACCCGTCGCCTGAAAATGTCTGTCCTGACTCTCCAGGTGCTCGAAGACAACTGACCAGATGACCGCTCGTTCGTTAGCTAGAAACGCCCTCTACCGAATCCAGTCGGAGCGCGTAC
Source organism: Bactrocera neohumeralis (assembly GCF_024586455.1). NCBI lineage: Eukaryota > Metazoa > Arthropoda > Insecta > Diptera > Tephritidae > Bactrocera > Bactrocera neohumeralis. The sequence continues at coordinate 18,948,113 of NW_026089622.1, forward strand.
ACTCCGAAGTACAGTCGCCGCGGAAGAAAATCAGTCCTATTACTTTCTGAAAACCCTGTACTATGCATATTTTCTCCTACTTATTAGTATACCTACCTTTTTACTAACTCGTTTGACTTTTTTCAATGCCAAATGTTACTTACCCTTTTTAAATTTGATACATATACATATGTACATACTACTATGAGCAAAAGATAGTAAGATTTTATTCATAGTTTTAAAATTATTAATTTATTACTCAAATCCTATGTCGTCTCCCTCAAAATCATCCCATTCCATTAGTAGAAAAAATTTTTAAAGCTAATTTACTGAATGGCCTTCAATGCGCGTAGCGATTTACGTTTAATGACTTTAATTGACTCAAAGCGGCTTCTCCGAAGCAGTCCTTTTAGTTTACTGAATAGCCAGAAGTCACAGTTATGAAGAATTAATGTAGTATACGACCATAATTCAGGGTCGAAAGGAGTTCGGAATGCAGCACACCCTCTGGTGTGTTAGAATCTGCTATCTTTATTAATTGTCCAGTGAGAATTTCATGATATTTCATAGATTGAAAGTGAAGTTATTGCGTTTTAAGTGTCAGTATGTTTGTGTTATCGGTGCGGAAATGAGCTTCGAACAAAGAGCCAGAATTAAATTTTGTTAATTTTGTTTTAAAATTGGTAAAACGATTACCGAAACGTTTCCATTGATGAAACAAGTTTATGGCGATGAATGCCTATCCCGTAGCAGAGTGAACGAGTGGTTTCAACGTTTTCAAAATGGTCGTGAGGCATAAATTACGATCAACATGTGGGCAAATCTAAATCCGTTATCACCGGAAATTCCATCGAAACTATGCGTGAATTCATCAAAAATCAACCAAAATCATCTTTGAAATTCATGGAAATGGAATTGAACATCCCCAAAATATCGATTTATCGCATTTTGACCGAAAATTTGGGCTTACGAAAGGTGTGTGCACGGTTTGTTCCGCAGTTGTGACGACCAAAACTTGCTCAGAAACCAACATTCGAAGGACATCATTAAACCAATTATTGACCAAAAATCTCATTTTAACCATTAACCACTCCCCGTAAAATGCATTTTCCCATGAAAGGAAAGCGTTATGCCGACGTAGAGCCACTCAAAGGGCTTGCACCGCCTTATTGGTGGCCATACCGGCAAACGAGATAAAACACTCGTTCGACATGCTTTTGGACCGTGCCAAAAGCTGTATTGAAGCAGAAGGAAACTATTTTGAATAAAATAAATTGATTTTGCCGAAAACTTTACTACTTTGGAATGCACCTTGGAGTTAAAGGGTAGAGAAGGGTTACAAGTTATGTTAAATTTTTACGTAGAGTTATTAAAAACTACGGCACCAGCAATTATTCGAACACGTGTCAAAAAAAGGAGGGTTACGGTGCTCCTCATAACCTGGTGCTGTATCATCCAAAGTTAATTAATCAAGATTAATTCGTTACACTACAGTTTTTTAGGTACCGCGAAAGTTTTTCGAAATTTAAATTTTTCATTTATGGCACACATTGAAGGAAAAAACGCTAATTTTTGTAAAACAATAAATTAATTTTTTTGTTATTGTAAACCAAAATCTTTTAACAAAATTGCGCCATTATCTCGTAAATTATGTGTGAAACTGCGTTCAACATTTCAAAAAATTCGATATGGTAGTTATGAGAGGCGCCGAATTTGACAACGAGAATTGCGAGGAAAACCAGAACGTGAAATCAAAAAGTTAAAGGGTGTGTTCGTTGTGAAATTTAGCGGCAGTGCTGTCTTTGATGAGAAAGCATCACTTTGCACGCGAAAATTCGAGCAACGCTGTTAAAGTAACACGCTCTGTCATTAAAATCTTGCCTATCACTAGCGTAACAAACACATCATAGACATTTTCAATGCGCAATAAGATGGAGGAGGAATTGTAAGTGAATTGTGTATTAAATATAAACTTTTTTTTGTTTGACTACAGGACCCGTCCACGCTTCACTGTGGCTTATACATAGATAATACTACTACTACCATCTATATGATTTCTATTAGTTGGATTATAACTGTTCGTTAATGAGATATAGCATTTATGTGAAGCAACTTGTGTTAGTTTACAAAAAAAAATGGATCATAAAGCTTTTCGTGTGTTAATAAAGTATTACTTTTTGGGGGAAAATACTGTTGAATTTGGGCTCAGGGAAATCCACCGTTGAAAAGATATTTGCTAAGCTGAAAACAGACGAAATGAGCACCGAGGACAATGACGCTTTAAAGAGGCGAAAGCTCTGTGCAAAGTGGGAGCTCATTTCCCATTGGAGTCTAATCGACGGTCATTCTAGTGGACTGCACATGATGAACCGGTTCTCAGGCGTGGAAAGACGAAAAAGTCGGCTGGAAAGATTATGATATCAAGCTTTTGGGATGCACGTGGTATAATACGACTCAACGACTTATTACTGAGCCAGTTATAATCTATTTCACTGCGTATTTGGTTGCAATTCTTTTCTACTATTCCAAATCTTAGCAATTGTATTATTTTTGAGGAAGAATCTGTTTTAAATTGGACGCATACATATACTAAAATGAATCCTACAAAAATGAATTTTTAAAAATTTTTATGATTTGAAATATAATATGAAATATGTATATAATGAAATGAAATTTTCAAATGATTTCTACGAACATGAATTTTTAACAAATGCTTATAATTTGAAATATTATTTTTGTATTTATGAGTTGTATTGGATTCTAATTATTTTAGTATGCAATCCAACGAAAGTTGTGTCAAAGATATCTTCATTCTCCACATCTGCTTTAAAAGACGCCAAGCACGATTTTGGAATCGTGGCGAAGGCAGCTTCCATAGGTAGGCTACAAGCGCTCATAGAAGGCATCTTTGGCCACATCGTCCTCTTCCGTCGGGACATGGGTGCAAATCACCGATGTTAAAGAATTGATGCGTTTAGTACAAATAAATTAATTTGTAAGTACGTTGGTCGTAAAAATACTAAATTTCTGTGCGTCTGATCGACTTTAGTAAATTATTCAATAGAAACGTTGTATATAAAAAATAAATTAAATAAGTAAGAAAGAGCTAAGTTCGGATGCAACCAATATTAAAATTTTGTTTCACTCATTTTCCATTTTATTTCGTGTTTCATTCATGCCACTGTAAATTTCCGAAAATGTTGTTACGTTATTTTGCATTTCAGGTGACGATATACTCTATATAACTCATACACTGACCGACATATTCGGCATAAGGTATCTTAGAAAAACATGACACATACAATAAAAAAAGCAATCATATAGAGCAAAATCAGCCGGATGTCCGAAAATCCTGATATTAATTATATAGGTAATAGGTCAAGATTTTACCTATTTTAGATACAAAGATACACTATTCACCAAAAATTGTGCGGTGCTGCACCCATCGTCCAATTTTCACATCGGCTTCCATTTAGCTCCCTCATACTAACCCGTGGGTAAAATGTAATTCCTTTAGCGTATTTACATATTGATTTGTTATTTTTAGTAGTTTTTAACCGTACTATTATATGGGGAGCTAGCGGAGTTATCTTCCAATTTCATCCATTTTCACGATATCGGTTGGAGTTCTTTGTGCTCGGTGCATTTGGCTGTTGTAGCTTTAGTAGTTTAGGATATATATACATTAAACTTATTAGAGGGCGGGACCACGCCCAATTCTTCAAAAATGAAAATAAAATAAAAATAAAATATACATGTTTTCTTATTTGCTTACTATATTAAGGGTTTTTAGAAGTAGATTAATATACACAAAATTACCACAGAAAACACAATTGTCTGCGCTAGTAGTCGATATCCACTCGTAATGTACATTTAGGTATTCTGCTGACGCAAGTAAAAGGACTTTAAGAGATTAATTGTGTGCATTGGCAACATAAAACTATATTTTATAATAAAATACTGTATTTGGTGTTATCGAACAAGGTGTCTTCTTTTCGTTCTCTGTGAAATAAAAACGTCTACAACCTAGAATATGACGCAAACTGTTTGGTTTCCTAACCTGTACACAGAAGCAATCCATAATTTAGAACCTGTAATAGTAAGGGACTGTGGGAACATCGCAAATACAATATGTTTGTGGAATTATCTTTCATCTCATTAAACAAGAATTCTTCAATGTAATATTTCTTTAAAATGGAACGTTTAAAAACTATATTCCATATTTTAGTGATTTTTCGCAGTTCTTGTGTCATTGTCTAAAATCAATTTTTCAGCCTTTTTCCAACTTTCCCTTCATACAAATTTTATTTTGTTTTCAGTTTGAATGTAAAAAAACCGTTCATTTTGTTCTAATTGTCCAAAAGTTAGTTAGTTTTACATTCCTTTTAAAGAACTTAAGCATAAAGAGTCATACAAAGGATCGCATGAATGCACAGTGGATGAAATAATCAATTTGGCACGGATTAATTAAAATTTTAAATATTTAAATTGCGCTGATAATATTTTATTATTCGATGGACAATACAACACTGCAACTGTTAATAGTTTTGTTTTGTTTTTCTCTTTATATTCCCACAATTGTAATCTTTCAAAGCTGACATATGGCACGACAAGTGTATGCGGAAAATTTGTACTGCCTGGTTTTAAAAACTATCGAACGCGGTACTGAAGAACTTATTCCATTAGCCTACAATGGTTTAAATCAACTGCCGTAGAAGTCAATGTGATACGAAGGTTTAAAGTAATTTTGCGCAATATTTTATATGCAGTGAATGCGGAAGCTTTTCGCACTGTAGGGATAATCGTTAGCACATATCCGTGTTCCATATACGTCCATATATCTATACTATTTTTAATTCATGGTGCAGATATAATAGAAAATCTTTCGCTTCAAATTAGGATGCTGCCAGAGGTGGAACTATAGCCGCTCACAAAAGATTTTCGTTACTATATTGACCATAATGGAAGATCTTTTATACTCATTGTTGGTATCTTCAGCCTCACTCATTTCATCGAAATTCACAAAATCATCGAAATTTACAAAAATAAATTAAACTGGTTCTTTCAGATGAATTTGATCTTTCGTGCAACTGTCCTTCTGATACTTCTTACTCCGAATACGTTTTTTTAACGTCGTAAGCGTAAGTTATTAAAAAAAAAGTTCTATATAATTAAAAAAATAATTTTTTTTATATTTTTTTTTTCGAAATTAACTAAAAATTGGTGTTAGTGATTAATTTCTAAAAGAAAAACCAGAACGGTTATATTGTGCAGTTACGATTGTTCTATTCGATCTGAAGTAATTAATTAATCCGTACCAGATTGGTAATTTCGTTCACTAAGGTCAACTCATAAGTTTTCTATTGATTACAGAGTACATTAATGGAAAGACGATTTAAATCTCTTTAATCAATTGGTTTTGTGGAAAATCAATATTTAATTTATACGTAAAGATTCGAATATTTGGATGCTTTAGTTGTCAACGAAAAAAGTTTACACCAAAAAAGCAACATAATTGAACTCTTCATAATATATTGTTCAATAATTTTTTCTTCATTGTATTACTGATTTATCTCGTAATAATATGTGCAAAGTTAATAATCATTTTAGTCAGCTTTGTGTCGTGAATTATCAATAGCCATATTCGTTGTCCTAAAAAAAAAGCAAAGTTACTACTATTTTTTGTTTTGTTTTTGTTAACTCACTTTTAGCGTTTCTTTAGCTGAGGACCGATATCTTGTTTCTTTTTCACATAAATCACGTTCCCTGTTGTGCTTGGAACGTTGAATATAATCGAGCTTAGAGCCATATCGACATCCATATTCATTATTATCCCTATCTACATCAGTATCAGCTCTTTCATCTCTTTCTTTTTGCTGTGAATCTGAAGATAAGTTCATTTTATGGCTTTCATTTCGACGCTGTTCATTAAAGTTATGGAAATTTCCTCGATAAGAATTATTTCGTTCACGAAAACTGGCGGTACCACTAGTGAAAAATTTTTGAGACCCACCAGTTACTCGAATATCTCTTTCCCTATCACGATCATCACTTTGGCGACTATAATGTCTGCTTATAAGTGGAGTCGTTGTTACACTATCGTAAGAAGTTGGCTTCTTTGAAACTTCCTCTTCTTGTTTTTTTTCATAATGGTAAAAGTCGTCAAAAATGGATGTAGAATGCTTATAACAGTGGAGTATTTGAAGAACTTCGATACCTTTAGCATTAGGCACCTCTTGAGTGTCGCGTGAGTTTGTAACAGATTTATTGTCATTGTTTTCTAGACGTATGTGCCTTAATTTAAGGTTCGGAACATCCTTCACGTAAATCCACTTCACTTTGAACTTTCCTTTCCACTTATCTTGAGACCATACGCTTGATGTAGAATTATAGTCAACAGCGGTAATCATTTGAGCCATTCCACAGAAATGACCGGAACCATTTACAGAAAAGAAGAGAAGAACTTGCCCACCCTCCTTTTGACGTTCTTTGAAAGCATCATCAAGTCGCTTGTTGCCATGATCAGTTGAACACCAAATTTCATACTTTATACTTCGATGAATATCATCTTCGGAATATGATTTAATAACAAAGAATCTAAAAGCATCAGAAATAAATTATTTACACAGATATTACAAATGTCATATAGATACCTAGCTGAAGTTGCAATATTCAAGTCAATTTCCAAGGGATTATAATTGTTTTTATCATATAGTTTTTCAAGCACTGCATTTGAAACTTCTGTAGTTATTTCGTCAACATTCTGGCATGAATCAATACTTCGTTCAGCAATATCTTTTATAGTAGATTCTTGTTCCGTTAAACGAGTATAGTTTTTACGTTCCGTGAATCGACTTTGATAACCACAATTTGCAATATTATTATCGGATCGACGAACATGACCTAAGTTTGTATTTCCAGGCCCCCGATTATTTTGTTCCAAGATCTGTAAAGACCAGTTCTTACGCGAATTATTTATAGGTGAAGTTCGCGCGCGTCCATAATTACTATTATTGTAATTCAGTTTATTTTCTTCGCGAATATATTGACTCCCTTTGTGACTTCTGTCGGCCTTCTCTTCTATTTCATAATCACATCCAACTCCAACTGTATAATTGGGATCAACTTCAATAAATGATTTATCAGTCGACGGAGGTGGAGATGGTACAGGAGGAGGATTGTTGTTTGGCAATTCCCACGTATTAACATCCAAGTTATGTTTTCCCGGTACCATTGGCGGTGGAGGCATGCCTGGCCCTTTTTTTTTATGATTTAATGTTGAAAGATTGGTCTAAAATTATACTATGTTATATAAGTGATTCAAAAAAGGTTATCTACTTGTTCGGTACCCTTAGAGCCGATTTGGCTGGCTGCGAAGCGATTGACGCCCAAGTCGTTTTTTTGGGTACAACAGAAGCTGTGGTAACTGTTTTCTTATCCTCATTCGGAGCACTTATAATCGCTTTGTTCTCGAATTTACCCATTGTATACATATTTTCTGTTCTGATGGCCTATTATTATATATAATTTTTACATACTAATTTCGCTTTTTTCAATGGCAAATAATACTTACCCTGTTAATGTTTGAAGGATTGTCGTTCATATTTTTCCCTTTTTTCTGATTCCCCCATGAATTTGACTGAAAGTCATCTCTTTTCGTATGGTTAAAACTACCTGTTTTACCATTCTTTTTAACGGAGTCTAAAAAAATTCAATAGAATAATCGCTATAGATATATATGTACATATTAAGTTACATTTTGGTTCTGGTAATACATGTAGAATATTTAATTACAAAAAAAATAACAAAATTTTAATTAATTAAATCTATTAAGGGTTAACGTAACAGCCAACTAGAAACGACCATGGGGTATTTTGGAATCTGGTGGTAGATGAGCTTTTCCATTTGCTAACATCCAATGGCATTCAACAAAATGGCCATCATTCCGTAAGCGGTAAGGAGATCTCTTATATCCTTAGAGCAAGTAGTAGATTATAAATTTAGGTGAAAAAACACATAGAAGCCACGATTGTCACCAAAAGCGTTAATAGTATGCGAACACCTAGCTGGTAGAACGTATGACTGTGATAACAATAGGTCGAAGTGGATTCTTCAACTTTTAATCTAATCTTTCTTTTATGAAATCATTTAACACAAACCTAGTCAACTTTTAATGCTGATGTACGTTTACAGAAAATCAATGGTATAACCATTGTAAGGAAGGGCTAAATGCGGGTGAAACCGAACATTTTATACTCTTGCAACTTGCAAGAATCAAAGTCAAGGAAATACTTTAGGATGTAAAACGTCAATCAGAGAATCAATTTTATACTACATATGTACATATATACATATTCTCTATATAACTCATCGACGTAAGATTTGTTAAAAAATCGAAAATCATTATACGTAATATATAAGTAGGAATATGAGAAGAATGCTACGTACTAAATTTAGTGGAAATCGGTCGGTCGGTTCCCGAGATATGTGATTTCACCAAAAAGTGGGCGGTGCCACGCCCATCGTCCAATTTTCACACCCGCTCCCAAAAGCCTTCTTATACCATCTCGGAGGTAAAATTTATTGTCTCTGGCGTAATTAGTAATTGATTTATTGCGTTTTTAGTAGGTTTGAACAGTACCACTATATAGGGAGTGAGCGAAGTTATCTTCCGATTTCATCCATTTTCACACTGTCGGTAGGAATTCTTATAATATCTGCGCTCAGTTATAGCATTAGGAGTTTAGATAAAGGGCGGGGAAACGCCCACTTTTCAAAATTTTTTGCCCGCAGGTGCCTCATGTTACTGATTTATATCTTAATTTAGTGCTTAGTTATGACACTTTCTAGGTTTTCGGTTAATGGCGATTTGTTGGCATGGCAGTGGTCTGATTCCGTTCCCATTTACGAACTCGTAATTTTTTTGTACTAACGAACTCGCATACCAAGTTTCATCAAGAAGTCTCAATTTTTACTCAAGTTACAGCTTGCACGGACGATCGGACAAAACACTTGTACGGTTTAAACTCAGTTACAAAGCTGGAAATCATTAAATCGGGTGTATTTGAGCTGATTGCGTTAATTCGAAGCATTACTCAAGTATATTAGGGAAAATGTTTTCACATAATTTAATGAAAATAATCTACACACTGAGAGGCAAATGCGCCAAAAAGTCTGGTAGAATGACTAAAATCGTTATATGTTGTATACGTGGGCTGCTATATATATTCTGGCCTAGGGCAACACTAAGTGTTGCCAGGTGCAATCTGACATTTCCATTGGAAAGTTTGACATTTTTGACATCACTCAGAACGTTTTGTCATTTAATCGTGAAATGTTTTATTTACAGGGAATTAAAAAATTCATCTCGGCCAAAAAATGGAATGAACTTGTGAACATTTTCGTGCGATCATTTTTCACAACTTTCGACGTGGATTATCACAAGAGTGCATCTATGAACTAAAATCTTTGTATGGCTATGAAGCACCATCCTATAGCACTGTGAAAAACTGGTGCAACAAATTCAATTGTGGCCGACGCTCGCTCAAAGACGAATTCCGTGAAGGTCGTCCAAAAACAGCCGTTGTGCCAGAAAACATCGATGCCGTACGTGAACTGATAATGCAAGACCGTCATGTAACATACCTTCAGATAGAGGCATGCCTATGCATTTCTCCCACCAGCATACATTCGATATTGTATGAACACCTGGCCGTAAAAAAGGTTTGTTCTCGTTGGATCCCGCACAATTTGACAATCGCTCAAAAAAAGGCTCGTGTGGATTGGTGTAAAGAAATGCTGAAAAAATACGATCGCGGTGCTTCAAAAGACGTTTATAAGATCGTCACAGGTGACGAATCATGGATCTATGCGTATGAGCCCGAAACAAAACAGCAATCGACCGTGTGGGTCTTCCAAGACGAGCCAAATCCAACGAAAGTTGTTCGTGGAAGAAGCACTTCGAAGCAAATGGTCGCCTGTTTCTTCGGCAAAACTGGTCATGGGGCGACTGTTCCGCTTGAGCAACGTAGGACGGTCAATTCTGAGTGGTACACCACCATGACAATGTGAGCTCTCACACATCGGCTCAAACAAGCGCCTTTTTGACCGACCAAAACGTCGAATTGATGGGTCATCCGCCATACAGCCCTGACTTGGCACCCAATGACTTCTTTTTATTCCCACACATCAAGAAAATAATGCGTGGTCAACGATTTTCGTCGCCAGAAGATGCTGTTGAAGCATTCAAAAACCATGTTTTGGAGGTGTCTCAATCGGAGTGGACAAAAGTGCTTCGAAAATTGGTTTGAGCGCATGCAAAAGTGTATAAATCTTGATGAAGAATATTTTGAAAAACAATAAAACCATTTTCGTTGATAAATATTCCTATTTTCATTATTAGGCCAGAAATATAAGTATATAGCAGCCCTCGTACTACAAGAATTTATGTTATAGTATGCTGAAGACAATATGCCACTTAGGTGGATATACATATATGCAGGACAACGACCCTAAAAACACGGCTAAGTATACAAAGGATTGGTTTAGGGTCCGAAACCTAGTTGACTCTATGCTGAAGCGGTGTCGATAAATTTTAAACAACAAAACAAAATAATAAACTACTTAGAAATTGATATTATCACAATTGAATGAAAACTACATTAAAAGGAGTGGATGACTGAACGCCAGCGCAAAGCATGCAGTGCAAGCGCACACCACCACCGCATGTGACGATCAATTTAAGCTCGCATATACATATTGACTTCGGCAAAGAAGTGTTTCAAGTGTTACGCACGAAACAAGCAGACACTTTGTTTGACTTGTTGCCGAAGACATAAGACACTGCGTTTAGCTTATTGCCGAAGTTCAATTGCGTTCCTTTGTTAGCGCCAAAAGCATGTTGTTGGTAGTCAAATAAAGTGTCATGCCTTCGGCAATAAACTAAACGCAGTGTCTTATGCCTTCGGCAACAAGTCAAACAAAGTGTCTGCTTGTTTCGTGCGTAACGCTTGAAACACTTCATTGCCGAAGTCAATATGTTATGCGCACTCTTCGCTTTGCGCTGGTGTTCTTTCATCCACTTCTCTCTCTTTAGCATCACACGTAGCAGTCAATGCAGTGTTCAGTCGCAGAAGCAAGAAGTATTGACTAAGTGTACAATAATTGCGGCCACCGCATGCAGATCTCTGATACATACATACATGCATATGTGACGTGAAAAGCGACGATACGTACGACGTGTGAAGTAAACGTGTCTTTACTGTGTTCCCGAAATTTCTTAGTAAATTTCTAGTTTTTTATATAGAAAGAAGTGGATTTTTGTGTGAGACGTTCCGAGAGGATTGACCAGCTAAATGGACACCAGACATACGGGATTAGATAAGTACACTTTGATATATACTTATATATGTATAATCAATAGGACATACCTTTTGTTCTCCGCGCCAATTTGCAAAATAGTTTGATTTTTCCCCCCTATAACAACGTGCAATTAATTATATTTTTCCTTTTTCTGCTGTTGTTATTTTGATCGATCAGCTGTTCCCTTCCTCGTGTTTTCGTTTTCCTTTTGGTTTGTGCATTGCCATCCATCGAAAACACAAGTATCAGCTGTTATCTTTTTTCTTTCGGTTCTGGCATTGCCAACCGTTTTGTTTTTAAGTTAAGCTTTAAAGCACAGCGATGGGTGTTCCCAGACTATCTTTTTTTCGGAGGTATAGCCTACGAAAATAGTATTGGGCGAACACCGCATAATCCTTTCCGAAGGATTTCAAAAATAATGAGAACGCCGAGTAATGGAAAAAATAAGGAGTCCGCGCCGCTGCTGGACCAAATAAGGAATGTGATACTGCCGATCATGTAAGACAAGGCTCTAAGCCCGAGGAATCGCAAAACAGAGAAACGGCTAGCATTTTTAGCAAACTAGCCAAACGCATATTAACCAGGCTATGCGCGAACTTTGAGCAACATTGTGACATTACACGCCAAAGATGAAAGAGTGGAAAACCCATCGAGAAGAGTGATAATAGGAAAATCATCTCAAGTCCCTATCGGTAGAGGTGATAATACCCCAAAAAGAATGCGAGCGGCATCAGGCTTTTTACCACCCACAAAAAAGCCAAAAAACGTAACTGAAAATGCGGAATAATCGCGGGCTCGAAAAGCTGGGTTAGAACGTAACCTATGCTCGGAAAACACTCGAAGGAGACCTGCTTTTAGAACTGAAAAATGGAGCAGAAACGAAAGCCGAATCTTTCCAAAGCTCCTTGGAGGGAGTGGTTGGAGAAATGGCTATTATACAGCCAAAACCCCACAACGTTACGATTGTATGCAAAGACCTGGACGAAATAACAACTCCCGAAGAAAACTGCGCAGCACTGAAAAGGGAGTGTGGAAACCAAAATGTGGAGATAACAAGTGTCAAAAGCCTGCGAAAAACGTGTAGTGGCACACAAATAGCACTTGTATGCATGTGCGCACAAGATGCTCAGCACGCATTCAAATTGGGAAAAATAAAGATTAGGTGGTCCATCTGTCGCCTTCGAGAATACGCGCCTATTCCCAGGTGTTATAAGTGTTTCCATCTGGGCACATGACTCGTAAATGCTGCAATTTGACAGACAGATCTTCCCTATGCACACGTTGTAGAACCGCAAGACATTTAGCAAAGTCGTGTACAAACGCTCCGAGCTGCATGCTCTGCAAAGGGGAGCACTCTGTATTGAGCACGACTTGCCCAAAGTACCTCGAGATGATGAAATCTCTAAGTAATTGAGGATACTACAGTTGAATCTAAAAAATTGCGCAGCAGCACAAGATCTGCTAGATCAGACAATCATAGAAGAGAACATTGATGTCGTCATACTAAGTAAACAATACTCCCAGCGTCCGGAAAGCACATGGATTGCAGACAAATCTGGCAATATAGTCCTGTAAAGGGCAACCTTTTAAGACCTGCCCCAAAGAAGCCCATAACTGTTTCACATGGGCGAATATTCAGGAGATTTATTTTGTAAGCTGCTATGCTCGTCCCAGCGCAACAATCACAGAATTCGAAGATTTCCTCTTAAGGGTATCTTTAGAAACCAGAGGCAAAACACCTATTATATTAGCGGGTGATTTGAATGCTTGGTCAACTGCATGTGGCAGCAGATGTATAAACCACCGCGGGCGGCTAATTCATGAATATCTGAGTCACACGCACTTAACAATGAATGAACACCGGAACACGAAACACTTACCAAAAAGGCAATAAAGGATCCATAATTGACATTATGTTTGCAAATGATTCGCTGAGCAGGCACATTAAGTGGGAGGTATCTGACACATACACAAACAGTGATCATATGGCAATTATTGCACAAATTTCATACTCCCGAGAGTAGGAACTTCTTAGCAGAAACACTTCCCGAAAACGAAGCTGGAAGCGACAAGAGCTCGACTCAGACCTGTTTGAGCTAGTCTGAAGTGCATCAAAGGCATCAGGTGACGAAGCCGCCCATTTGGTATCGGCAGTGCGAAAAGAACTGGTCGCAGCATGCGATGCAACAATGCGTAGAACGCCACATCACAACAAGCGGCGGCATGTGTATTAGTGGAATGAGGAAATTTCCACGCTGAGCAAGTTTTGTCACTCAGCCAGACGGCGTCTACAGCGTAACCGGGGCGAAACGAACGAAAATCGCCTTAACGAAGAATTTAAAAGCCACAAGAAGCTCCTGAAGCCGGCAATTACCCGAAGCAAAAAATCATGTTTTGAGAAGCCCTGTGAGAAAGTAAACACTGACCCTTAGGGTACCGCTTACAAAATCTGTATGTCGAGATTTAAAAACAAGCAGCAGCAACCTAAAGATGCCTCTTTTATGGGAAAAGTCGTCGAAACATTATTCCCGAAACACGACCGGATTTCATATGGTAAGCGACGAAATGAAGAGTCACCGCTGTTAGTTACGGAAGACGAACTATTGGCAATAGCAAAGAAAATCAAAAACATCAAAGCGCCTGGATTGGATGGCATACCAAACAGAGCTCTGAAAGAAGCCATAAGCTCAAAACCTCGAGTATTCGCTAAAATGTACAACGCTTGTATAAAGGAAGAGGTATTCCCCGATAAGTGTTTTCCGGACTATATCAACCGAAGCTGCTGAAGTATTAGCCAGCATACCGCCCATTGACATCCAGGGAGATAAACTCGAGCGTTTATATCAGTTATCAACGCCTAAATCAGTATCGGCAAGGACAGAGGAGAGAAACAAGAGCACTAAAATGTGGGAGGAGCGGTGGAGTTCCTCATCCAAAGGGCTCTGGACACATCGACTTATATCGGACATTCACTCGTGGATAGACAGACGACATGGGGACCTAGATTTCCATATGATCCAAATACTTAGTGGACATGGATGCTTTAGAAGCTACCGAACTGTCCGACGTGTACAGAGTATATAGAAGACTCTGAACATGTATTATTTTATTGCTCTCGATTTTCGAATACAAGGGAAAAGCTAAAAACCGCACTCGGTGGTAGTTTCACGGTCGATAATTTAACGACTCTCATGTGTCAGTCGACTGATAAATGGAAAGCTGTCAGCGAAGCGTCAGCATTCATAATGATCAAACTTTTTTTAACAGACTAGGCGTCCGTCAGTCCGCACAATAGAGGAGACTTAAATGTCATGTCCCTCCCACGAAGTAATACGTAGCCGGTGGTTCCGTGGGAGAGTCTTGAGTTGGGAGTAGGTTAGGTTTAGCGGATTAAAGTTCCGCACTCCGGCTTTCGATGCTTCCCCCTACTAAAAAAAAAAAATATATGCGTATGACATTCCCACACAAATAATTCATACACAAGCCCACATATATACATATCTGCGTACACATGTAAATATGATGTATGTCACTCACAAAAAATACAAACAACAAAACAAAAAACAAGTCAATATGGCAGCCAAATAGTCGATACGCAAATTTGTAGAAAAACACACAACATTTTCAGTCATGAACGCAAGCGCACTTTCAACAGCCAAATCGCATCATTCATAAAAACGGACGCTGTAACATGGCAAAAGCTAAAAATCATAATTTGAACAATTTTCTGATGTTTCTTCACAGAAAGAAATGAGAAAAGTTAAAATTCTAAAATATTTTTCCGCGAATTCGATATGTATGCAAGCTCACACACAAACATACATACATACATATCTACGCTGGTTTGTTGGAGAAGCTGTTACAGCGGCAAGGGAAGTAGTGACAATCGGCGGCCATTCGTTTATTTTTTTCGGCACAGCTTGGATTTTCTACCAACACCACAACGTTGGGACGCTTTGTCGTCGCGTAAGTCTTTCGACACATTGACTCTTTGACCATTGGTTATCCGGGACAACGGAGATTTCGCATGAAACAATATGTGTACATATGTACATATTTACATGCATAGTTGTGTGTGGACTAATTTACAAACATTATGCGTATGGTATGGTATATATAAATATATACATACATACATATCTTATCAAACCTACATTAACTAAATATTTAGGTAAAAACATAAACATGACTTTATTACATATTTCAAAAGGTTTTAAGGAATTCATTATGAAATGGCTCAATTTGTACGTACATGTACATGCTTGTGTGCTTTGATATAAAATATATAGAAAATACATACATATACATATATAAATTGTATGCAGTCTTTTACGCATTGCAAATATACGAATCTGTAAGCGTACGTTTCTAAACATTGAAATTAGCATAACTTTTCTCATTTATCACTGAAAATGCTCAATTCTGCTATTTTCGTGCCCCTGATGTAAACTATGGTGACACACGCTAATCATTTTATGTGGTGTGGTGAAACACGGTCATCCAAAACAGTAAATATCCCAAAAGTGAAATATCCCCAATCGTGGACCTTCTCTATGATATACGCAGGTTCTCTGCTCCGTATTAATTGTTTGGCATCATTTATAGCGGTACTTTTTGTGGTATCACATGTTTTTTTTAGAAATATGTTAGTGACATATTATTTATCAAAAATATTAAAAATTAAAAACAAAACACATTCAGTTATAGACTAAATAGTTTTAGAATTAGTGAGACTTACAAAAATGAGATCGAAATATATGAGACTGGCGTGCGATGAAAAATATTTTTTTTAATAATTTTATATTAATATATTATAATTAAAATTTTATTTTTTGAAATAGTATTTGAAATACAAAGTTTAAACGGGTTATTAATTTAAAAACAATAAAATCGAACGCTTTTGGATCAGCAAATAAAAGCTTTTTTTTCATTAATTAAACGAAATAAATTAAGGACTATAAATATAGTAATTATGTAATATAATTTACTTCTGCTTTCTAATAGCATATTAAATTGCTGAAATAAACCCCTAAATAGTTAAAACCTTTTGTATATTAAGAACTCTATACGATAGTTTTTGAAAATCAATATATGTATGTACATACTATGTATATAAGATTTGCGTATAATATTTAATACACGTAGCCGTACACTTGATGTATATTGATACATACATAAAGATGTTCACAAAATAATTGAAGTGCTAATATGAAAATTATATTTGGCTGCATAACTTTTCTGAATCAAATGACGAGGTACAATAGCGGTACACAAAACGGGACGTTGGTATTAAAATATGGAACAATTTTTTTATTGTGATGATCATTATTATCGTTCATCATTGCTAGTTCTCGGATTTCCTTGTTATTGCTTTCCACATACATAAATCTATGAAAACATTAGCAAAATTAAAAAATTATGTATAATTCCATAATTTTGCAGCAATTTGAATTAGTTTTTGTTAATTTTATCATATTTGTCTTCAGTGGGTAAAGTAAAGCATTCTAGAGAGATAAAGTGAGAAATGAAAAAAGAAATTTAAAAGTAGGAAACGAAACACCTGAACGAAAGCGCCAAACAACACACATTGCAGATGATCCTAATATGTAGTGGACGGCACACTGTATATATTGCGTCCAAAAAATCTACTATGCCTACTGTTTAAATATCTTTGAATATGCTTATTATTGACAGTGCTGAGGAAGTACAAAACATACATAATATACATAAACAAACTATTTTATGTGTTTATTTATGTGTTTATGCATTTACATGCAATTGCAAGTATTCAACAATCATAAATAAAAAGTATCGTTTATGTATACACCTAAAAATAATAATAAAATATTCATATCACACAACACACCCACGCCCTGAGTTGTACAATTAAAAACAACTCCATGTCGTGTGAAAACATACAGTGTCGGACTAAACGCATTGGACTAATTCGAGTTTCACACATATTCCATCATAACTTTTTAGATAAATGCATTAGAAGAATATTTTTTTTTGCGAAGGATCGTAAGGAAAAAAGTAAAAAATTCATACGACATAACTCATTGAACTTTAGCTGAATATGAGAAAAAAAATAATTTTAAATTAAAATTACTAATATGTGTGTCATTTATTCCATTCAAGGATCGTTTCAAGGTATCAAATAGCTTGTCTTTATTACCGTGGACCTGTTCCCTGCTAATCTGCCTGTTGACAATTTCCCATCAGTTTTCAATCGGGTTTATGTCACGGGGCATCTCGACAGGATAAAATCTATGTCTTGCTAACTGTCAAATCTATTGCAATTGCCATTGCCAAATCTGTATGTGGGCATTTGTTATCATAAGATAATCATTTGCGCAAAGGCGTAGGGTACGGGGCATCTCGACAGGATAAAATCTATGTCTTGCGAACTGTCAAATCTATTGCTATTGCCATTGCCAAATCTGTATGTGGGCATTTGTTATCATAAGATAATCATTTGCGCAAAGGCGTAGGGTAGGTAGGTTCGAGCTGATGTAGCGCATGCTTTGAGCTCTTGAAAAATTTATTTTATCATTTGCGAAGGTAGCATTTGGGTAGGTAGCTGATGTAGCCCATGTTTTGAGCCCTTGAACTGTTTAAATCTTTTATGTGGAAAATAAAAAAAAAGGATAAAGATCCTTTTTGTTTACAAATGTATTTCTGGGAAAAATGAAATAATAACAAAGGATAAAGATCCTTTTTTTTTACAAATGTATATTTCTGGGAAAAATAAGAATTCATATTTTTGGACTACTATGTCATAATTGTGGCATACACTTTATATACCAATTAAAACAATAAATTTAAAATGAGCAATGATATTTTGATTTTCGCTAGTATAAGTTTATTATATTTAAAATTTCGCTTACTCCCAACCCAATTTGCATAATTTTTCTGTGAATTAACAATATTAAACTAAATATTAATTTTTTGAAAAAATGTTATTCTGAAAATGTACTGTATTTCTATAACATAACACAACCGTGTTAATACTCGCTCTTCTAATTTTCATATTACCGAAATGAAAATGCCGTCGGCATATGTGCAAATGGGATATGTTGCCTCTTCGAAATTTTCATAGAAATGAAAACTGCGCTGTCAAACTGCTGAAGTGACAGCTTATAGCTTACGATATATGGCATACGAATTAGTTTGCGATATATTGTAAGATATAAGCAATGTGGAGTCTCCACAGGCAATAGGCACGGCAATACAGTTCGCAAGACATAGATTTTATCCTGTCGAGATGCCCCGTCAGGAGACTGGGCGGGCCATCTCATAACATAAAATTTTTCATCCTAAAGCCGATCCTTCACAACTTTGGACGGCATTCAGGCGGCATTTTTTGGATAGCGTGGGGTTTTTCAGATGTTCCCTTTTATTTTGTAAATAGGTCCTACTTCCTGACCAGAAAAGCATCCCCACACCAATATATTACCCCCACTATGCTTTACTGTATCCTGCATATACCGACGATCTAAATGCTTTCCTCTTGGTCTTCGTACACGTATCATTCTATCTGAGTTCTGTTAATTGAATCTTGACTCATCTGAAAACAATACTGACTTCCATTGCTCTACAGACCAATTGATATGGAGTTTCACAAATTCCAAACGTGCTTATCGATTTTTTTTTTAAATATATGGTTCTTTCGCAGCACGGAAACTAAATACTCACACTTAGTTGTAAGCTATCTACAACGTTTTTTGCTGACATCTTTGAATCTTTTTTCAAGTCATCCTTTACGGAAGTAACTCCAGGACGTCCCCTAATATTAAGTTTTTTAACGGTTCCATCAGCTTTGTTCTTGCGTAAAATAGCCGAAATAGTTGATAACCCCTGAGAATATTTTTTGTAAAGCTCCCTTTGCCGCACACCTTTTGTGATTTCGATTTCAATTAATAATTTAAGTTCAGTTGAAGGTGCTTTGCCAACAATTTTTACTAGCTTTATTTGGAGTCTGATCTACGATTTGATATTGAAAGTACGTGCAAAATTCTTTTTTTGCCAGATAACGGTAAATTAATCGTTAGAAGTGCTTATATCGATAATCCAAGTGTTAGTGCAATGAGTTATGTCCCACGAATTTTTTACCTTTTTTCCATCTGTTATAAAAATAAAATTGAATTGTTTCTTAAGAGAGGGATAGGGGTTTCAAGGTAAAAAAATACTTTTTTTGCGAATTTATTTCTAAAATATGGATTCAGTAATTTTATTCGGATCTTTTGTACATTATTCAGCATACTTTTGACAATCTAGGGTAATTTTTTCGTCACTTTTTAGTTTATAAATAAATGTAAAGTCCGTGTTCACTGTCATTCTGAAACTACTTGACCGCTTCATTTCAAACTTTGTACCCATATTTGACATATAAAATACTTTCCTCCTTCGTTTTTTTTTTTACATTAAGAGTGTTTTCCACCCACAAAATGGAGGAATTTTTTAGTGGAAAAAAGCAGATTTCACCTTAAATGGCCGTCAAAACTTTTTAAATTAAAAAAATAAAATATCAGAGAACGATGGGGGGAGGATTTGATTTAATTTGACAATTTTTTCTTGGCTTTTTATTTTCGGATAATTTCTAGCCGAGTTATGGTGAACACTACAAAGTGTTTTTTTTTCTCAAGACGTTCTCGGAGAAGCTCTGTTACCGACTTATCGTCTTTTGATCAGGATTTAGAGCTCTCCCAAAAGTAAAAGCCCTTTTACTATACATATACATATATGTATACAAGGTGCGTTGCAAAGTAAAACGGAAATTTTGAATCTAGTGCTCCCCGGTGGCGCCATCTACATATATGTCGACTGGTGCGTTAGAATCTGCTATCTTTATCGATTGTCCAGTGAGAATTTAATGACATTTCATAGATTGAAAGTGAAGTTACTACGTTTTAAGTGTCAGTACATATGTTTGTTTGTGTTATCGGTGCGAAAATGAGCTTAGAACAAAAAGCCAACATTAAATTTTGTTTTCAAATTGGTAAAACTTTTACCAAAACGTTTCAATTGATAAAAAAAAGTTTATGGCGATGATTGCCTATTCCGTAGCAGAGTGCTTCAACGATTTCAAAGTGGTCGTGAGGACATAAATGACGATCAACATGTGGGCCAATCTAAATCCGTGATCACCGGAAATTCCATGGAAACTATGCGTGAATTCATCAAAAATCAACCAAAATCATCTTTGAAATTCATGGAAATGGAATTGAATTTCTCCAAAATATCGATTTATCGCATTTTGACCGAAAATTTGGGCTTACGAAAGGTGTGTGCACGGTTTGTTCCGCAGTTGTGACGACCAAAACTTGCTCAGAAACCAACATTCGAAGGACATCATTAAACCGATTATTGACCAAAAATCACATTTTAACCATTAACCACTCCCCGTAAAATGCATTTTCCCATGAAAGGAAAGCGTTATGCCGACGTAGAGCCACTCAAAGGGCTTGCACCGCCTTACTGGTGGCCATAGCGGCAAACGAGATAAAACAATGGTTTGATATGCTTTTGGACTGTGCAAAAAGCTGTATTGAAGCAAAAGCATACTATTTTGAATAAAATAAATTGATTTTGCAGAAAAAACTATTTGTTCTGTTTTTTTTAATACGCTTTTGTTAGTTTCACTTGTATGTACATAGTATGTATGCATGTATGTACATATGTATGTATGTATGTATGTTTGTAACTTTTTTAAGTGGTGCTGAAACCTAGAATATTTGAGCGACACTGTAGGAAGGCGATACCTCACCAAAAATATGCGCTTAAAAGTATGCAACATCTATATAAAACTAGTTTTGGTGATATTTGAATAGCATACTGAGTTGGGCGTCGACCGTTCATAAGATTCAAGGTTGTACCAGAGAACGTATATTTATAAATATACGATATGTATATTATAAACAGAGAACGTCTATCATAGAGAAGGCAGAGAACGTATAATATAGAGGAGGTTCAACTACGGACAAGCGTGTGAACTGTCAAGAGCTAACAAAATCCTATTAGTGGATTTCACCACTTTTGGCTCAGAAGGAGAAATTTTAACAGAAATGAGTGAACTGAGCTGAGTATTGAATGAAAATTATGCTCAGAAATATACATTGCTATTACAGACGTATGTTGCTCTTTTGCTTATATTTTTATACGTTTACATGCAATCATATCAATTGATATGAATATTATTTTGCGAATTTTTGTGAATTCATGCAAAATTGAAAACATTATTATTTAATTATGCTATTTTCATGATAATGTTTGTAGTTAATCTCCTACTTTTTAAATATTTCTTAGCTTTGATAATATATGTAATATAATTTCATATACATTTACTTATACATACATAGTATGTATATGCTATATATATGATATATTATCGTAATATCCTAAAACATAATATATTACAATAATAATATATGTAAGTATGTAAATCACACCTCTTATCATTTAAAACTTTCATACGCATCTATCCTGCAGATATGTATGTATGTACAGTGTCGGACAAAACATATTGGACTCATACTTACGAATTACATTATCGTTCCCTATTCTCGCAATTATCATTTTAAATATAAACAAATCACTCACATATGAAGAATAACTATTTATTTTATGAAAACATACAAAACCGTAGAAATTATTTGACTCCGTGCCATTTTATACGAAAAAAATTAAACATATTCAATATTCAGTGCGACAAAACATATTGGAATAATTATTGTTATTTAATATTTTGTAGCATAACCATTATTTTTAATTACTTCTCTGCATCTATTTGGCATAGAAGCTATTAGATTGTTAATAACTTCTTGTGGAGTGCTTAACCAGGCTTGTTTTGCAACTTCGAAGAATTTGTTTATATCTCCATTCACTCCTTCTCTGTCTATCCTTCTATTTATTATCTCCCAAAGATTCTCAATAGGATTGAGATCCGGCGATTGAGCTGGCCACTTTTGGACATTAATATTTTGAGCTACGGTCCAATTTCCCACTAGTTTCTACGTGTGTTTTGGGTCTTTGTCGTGTTGAAACGACCATGAAAGTGGCATATTCCAATCGGCATGGGGAAGCATCACGTTCTCAAGGATATCCTTGTACATGAATCGATCCATAATACCATTGATTCGCTGAAGAGGTCCAATACCAAACCCGGAAACACATCCCCATACCATAATGCCACCTCCTCCATGCTTAACCGTGCCTTGGCAGTATCGGGGATCCAACCTCTTATTTTTTGGTCGGCGAACTCTTCTCATTCCGTTTGAATATTTCATATTAAATTTTGATTCATCTGAGAAAAGTATTGTTTTCCATCGTTTCACTGACCAGTTTATGTGTTCCCGAGCAAATTGTAATCGTTTTATTCGATTTTTTTTATATAAAAGGTTTTTTAGCTGCCCTATAACTTGTCAGCCCACCTGCACACGCTCTTCTTTGTACTGTACGGCTGCTAACTTTCAAATTTAAGGCTTTAACCACACTCGTTGCCGACTTATCAGGAAACTTTTTTAGTTCTCTAAGTATTCTAGAATCGTCATATCGTGTTGTAGCTTTGGGTCGTCCTCCACGATTGGAAGTTTTCACAGATCCACTGTCCCTAAATTTCTTTGTAATAAAGCTCACTGTTGATTTATTCACATCAAATTTGTTAAAAATGTTTTTTTTTGTGATAATCCATTCTTGTAGTCTTTAATAATTAATTGTTTTAATTGAATTGAATGTTTATTTCCAGCCATGGCCACTTTTTATACTCTCGCAACAAAGTTGCCAAAGAGAGTATTATAGTTTTGTTCACATAACGGTTGTTTGTAAGTCCTAAAACTAAAAGAGTCAGATATAGGGTTATGTATACCAAAGTGATCAGGGCGACGAGTAGAGTCGAAATCCGGATGTCTGTCTGTCCGTCCGTCCGTGCAAGCTGTAACTTGAGTAAAAATTGAGATATCATGATGAAACTTGGTACACGTATTCCTTGGCTCCATAAGAAGGTTAAGTTCGAAGATGGGCAAAATCGGCCAACTGCCACGCCCACAAAATGGCGGAAACCGAAAACCTATAAAGTATCATAACTAAGCCATAAATAAAGATATTAAAGTGAAATTTGGCACAAGGAATCGCATTAGGGAGGGGCATATTTGGACGTAATTTTTTTGGAAAAGTGGGCGTGGCCCCGCCCCCTACTAAGTTTTTTGTACGTATCTCAGAAACTACTATAGCTATGTCAACCAAACTCTACAGAGTCGTTTTATTCAGGCATTTCCATATACAGTTCAAAAATGGAAGAAATCGGATAATAACCACGCCCACCTCCCATACAAAGGTTATGTTGAAAATCACTAAAAGTGCGTTAACCGACTAACAAAAAACGTCAGAAACACAAAATTTTACGGAAGAAATTGCAGAAGGAAGCTGCATCCAGGATTTTTTTAAAAATTGAAAATGGGCGTGGCCTTGCCCACTTATGGACCAAAAACCATATCTCAGGAACTACTAGACCGATTTCAATGAAATTCGGTATATATTATATTCTTAACACCCTTATGACATGTACGAATATGGGTGAAATCGGTTCATAACCACGCCTTCTTCCAATATAACGCTATTTTGGATACCATCTGATGGCTTCTCTGTATAATATATAGTACATTAGGAACCAATGATGATAGCGGAATAAAACTTTACAAAAATACGGTATTTGAAAAATTTGTAAATGACGTATAATGAAAACTCGATTATCACTTTATCATGCGAGAGTATAAAATGTTCGGTGACACCCGAACTTAGCCCTTCCTTACTTGTTGTTATTAATTTCTTCGAAGAAAGTAAAATTTTTATCGCGTCACAACCTTTTATGTGAAGATACTTGGTGCAACTAAAATGATGTTGAATTTTTATGTCGTTGTTTAATTTGCGCAAAGAATGCAAAATCGTCAGAAAATAACGGGATTTTCGACAGTTATCACGAAAAACTGCGACTAGTCCAATATGTTTTGTCGCGGTGAATATTGGGTACTTGTAATTTTTTTCGTATGCAATGTAAAATATTAAAAAAATTTACAAAGCTTTTCATGGTTTCACTAAATAAACAATATCCCTTTATATTTAAGTACTTTTTTTTATATCTAAAATTGTAATTTGGAGTATACGTCAAGTTTTAAGCAATAATAGCCATCAGTCCAATATGTTTTGTCCGACACTGTATGTATGCAAGTACAAATCAATTTCAAATCAAGATATTATCATTTATC
Source organism: Bactrocera neohumeralis (assembly GCF_024586455.1). Taxonomy (NCBI): domain Eukaryota; kingdom Metazoa; phylum Arthropoda; class Insecta; order Diptera; family Tephritidae; genus Bactrocera; species Bactrocera neohumeralis. Next base: position 18,972,712 of record NW_026089622.1, read on the forward strand.
AGAAATATAAAAAGCGCGCGCTTCTCTATATTTACGTACAAACGTATGTAAGTATGTGCGTATGACATTCTCACACAAATAATATATGCGTACGTTTGTAAATCAAAAAATACAAACATTCTGGAATACACATGTAAATATGTGCGTATGACATTCCCACACAAACAATGCATACACAACATACATACATACTTACATGCGTTCACATGTGGATATGTTCTACAAAAACAATAATAGTTTGAAAAAGCATCAGAAACCAATATGGCAGCCAAATTGCCGACGTCAAAATTTATAGTAAATTTCCCAACAACAAAATTTTCATTCATGAACACAAACGTACTTTCAAAAAGCAAATTCGATTCATTCATAAAAGCAGACGCCATTTCATCTCCCCGAGCATGCCTTGCCTACAAGCGTCTTTTCGCGAGGATTTCAAAAGCTAAAATTCATAAATTGAATATATTTCTGAAATGTATGAGAAGGAAAATGTGACAACCCCGCAAATATAAGTATTAAAAAATATTATCATAAAATAGACAACATAGTTTATTTGTCGAATTTCAAGTCTATAAATTTTTCAAAGAAAATATTCAATATTCCTCTGATTTTTGTGTACAGTCAAACCCGGTTAAGTAGTAGTACTCCGCTTAAATGAAAATCAAATCCCTCCCTCATCACTCTTAACAGCCTATATTATATCTTGCTGGATCTCACGGTTTGTTTTTTGAAACATATAGAAATTATTGTTTTAAGTACGACTCGTTTAAGTATCCGCGGTCGCTTATGTACCATATTATATTTTTATTTTTAACAAACCACAAAATTCTGTATCTTTGATTGTGGCACATAACCGGGATTGACTGTATTTGTCAAGGAATGTGAAAAATATTTTGTAATTCTGAAATACTTTTACGCAGCTGCGTCGTTATGTATGCAAGCTTACACACAAACATACATATTTACGCTGGTTTGTAGGCGGAGCTGTACAGCGGCAAGGAAAGCGGTGACAATCGTTTGATTTTTTTTGGTACAGCTCGGATTTTCTACCAACAACATATTGACTTTTTTACAAAACGTGAAGTTCGGCCATTGGTTGTCCGTGACAATGGAGTTTTTATATGGAACAATGAGTGTATATATTTACACATAAAGTTGTGTGTAGACAAATTTACAAACATTATGCGAATGATTCTTTCAAATTTGTTTACATGAACACAAAATTACATACATACATATGTGAATATGTGAACTTTATGCGTACGGTTTTTAAAATCTGTTTACATATAGGTACACCTGATTATATGCATATGACTTTTAAGGTTTTATCAAAACGTATATACATATGTATGAGCTTTGTTATCAAATATATGGAGAATATCTATAAACATTGAAATTAGCATCATTTTTCTCATTTACCACTGAAAATGCTCAATTCTGCTATTTTCGACGCTCCTGTTAAATATTGGTGAAATCCGCTTATAGAAAAGAGTACCCCTCTTTTTGTGGTGAAATCCACTAATAGAAAAGAGTACCCCTCCAAAAAATGAAATATCGTAAAATTGGCAGCACCGTGAACCTTCTCTATATTATACGTTCTCTGGAGAAGGTTCACGGCGCGGTGATCGTAAAAATATTTTTGGCTAACTCGGTCGAGATGGTCCAGTTTCACCACAGCCAGCTCTGCTGCTGAAATTTTAACATTTTGCTTGAACAGAGCAGCGCGTGGAATAAAAATTATTATCAAAACTATATATTGCTCTAACAGACGTATGTACATACATATGTATGTTCGCTTTTTTGCTTATATTTTTATACGTTTATATGCAAACATGTGTATTCGTATGAATTCTTTTTGTGTACATATATTTATGAATACATGTACAATTGAATACATTTAAATTAAATTACTTTTTCAGAGCAATGTTCGTAGGTAATGTAAAAATAAAGCCTTTTTTTAATTATTTTTTGTCTTAGATATATTCATACTTACATATTTATATAGCAAATTATCGTAATATTAATTAAAAATTGAAATATATTACAATAGTGATAAATGAACATTAATCGTTTATTTTATCATTCAAAACTTACATACATACATACATACATATATTCACATGTATCATGACCATATGTGTTTATGTTCGCTTTCGCGAATTCAAATCATATTATCACTTATCAATAATAACATGTGCGACCTGCTCATCTGTACATACATAAATATACACTTTCAACAAGCAAACTCGCTTCATTCATAAAAGCGACCACCTTCACATCTCCCCGAGCATGCGTTTGCAAACAAGTGTCTTTTCGCGACGATGGCAAACGCTAAAAATCATAAATTGAACAACTTTCTGATGCTTCTTCACAGAAAGAAGTGAGAAAAGCGGCAAAATAGCTGTTGTCGATTTATAATACAGTGAAACTTCGATAAGTCGTAACCCCGATAAGCGAAAAACCTTGATATTTCATAGTATTTCTTCGGTCCCTAAAAAAATTCGCGAAAAATGCATGTACTTCGGTCCCTTTGATAACTCGTTTTTTTCTTGAGACAAAAATTGAAAAATGTGTATCAAAAGCCTCTACAACTCGAATTTTTTTTCACAAAAAGCGTACGTGACGAAAACATACATAGTACATATGTACAATCATTTCTTGTTTTTTTATGTAAAATTGAAAAAATAAATAAAAAAAACTATAGTTCGTATATTCTGTATGTTGCCTCTATAAGTTGTATAACTTGATAACTTGAAAAACTCCATAACTCGTATTTAAATTGTGGTCCCTTGCAAATACGAGTTATCGAAGTTTCACTGTATTTGTCTAAAATATTTTTCCGTGACTCGCAAAAATCTGCGTCGATATGTATGCACGCTCATACATCTTCATACATATTTACGCAAGTTTATTGGTAAAGCTGTTAGAGCGGCAAGGGAAGCGGTGACAATCAGCGATCGTTCGCTTATTCTTTCGGCACAGCTCGGTTTTCTACCAACAACACAATGTACTTAACTTCGTGGTTTTACCACATATGAATGTAAATATGTACACTCATGTCAACATATGTATCACATTTTTATGTATATGTACATGTTCACTCGGCGCTTCATGCAAAATCTACGTTGACACGGACAAACAAATGCCGAAGCTCACGTTTTGTCAAAGAGTCAATGTCAGAGAACGTATAATATAGAGAAGGTTCATGGCGTGCCGATTGTCATCACGTTCCTCTTTTTGGAGGGGTTGAGTTTTCTATTAGTGGATTTCACCACAAAAATATTATTAGCGGATTTCACCAATATTTAACATGAAGGGGTCGAAAATAGCAGAATTGAGCATTTTCATTGTTAAGTTAGAAAAGTGATGCTAATTTCAATGTTTGCAAATGTACGCTTACAGATTCGCGTGTTTACAATGCGCAAACGACTATGGATATCATTTATAGATATTCTCCATATACATATGTATTTGATAACAAACTTATCTATGTACATACATACATATGTATTCGCAATATGACCTATTTGATGATAAATTCCATTAAATCTGTTGGAATTTATAATAAAGTCATATTTCCATTATTATCTAATTAATATAGATGCATGTATATTGGGCATTAGAGGTTTTGATAACATTTTGAAGACCAAGCCGACGCACATATTCGCATATGGTTGTAATTATATGTAAGTTAGCACAGGTAACCAAACATCTGGCAAAAATATCACTTGCACCGAATTCGCTGACGGCGCGTCTGCAACTTTATAAGAACTCAATACCGCATTAAGTATGCATCCGGCCATTATGCTGATCGCACGCTTTTAGCCTTGCGCGTGACAACAACAAACAAAGTGTAAGCAACTAAGAAGTCAATAATGTGCAGCAACTAAAGTTAGGGCAAAGTAGTGTAGGTATTTAGACGCTAACGTCGCTCGTATGTAATTCAGTTATTTCAACTCTTCCGCTGAGACCGGCTGCCCTTGGTATTACCAAGGGAAATAAAATTTTTAAAACAAATTCAAAGAGAAATTGTTTACTGGCGCCCAACGTGGGGCCAACCAAAAAAAAAATCCTTATAAAAGGACACGCGAGTTGGCCCTGGGTTCGGACCCACCTCCTTACTAGTTTAAGGGGCTATACCAGTGTGACGCATGAAAAATTAGGCGATTTTCGTGAATTTTTTTAAAAGAAAGTACTAGATTGAATGTTTCGGCATTCTATGGACGTAATAAAGTATATTTTTAGCTATATTAAATTTTTTTTTTTTACAAAAATACTAAAAAATAACGGAGTTATGTGCTGTCTGCGGAAGTGCCGAAAAAAAAAGTGCCTCAACTGCTGGCATGATTCTGGTCGATTGAGTAGCTGAAACAAAAAAATTCAAAATGTTTATTAAACTTAAATATATTTTCTACACAATGAACTACGATCTTTGAAAAATATCAAAAATTAAGAAAATGGCATAATTTTGGAAAAAAAATCGTTTTTTTACGAAAAAAAATGTCGTTTTTTCAATGCCAAATTTACAATTTTCAACCAATCAAAAAGATCGTAGTCTATTGTATAGCAAATGTATTCAACTATATCCAGTTTTAATTTGAAGTCGATCGGTCAATTTCTCGATGAGTTATAATGTCAGCAATATTGAAAAATGTCGTTTCGAGAAAAACGCGTTTAAAGTTTCACTTATATATGTTTGCACCTCTGAGCGGTCGCTATTTAGAACATTCAAAAACTATTTAAGATACGACCTCGCCTATTTCACAGGATATTTTTGAATATATAGACGATCGAAAAAGCAAAAAAAAAAAAAAATAATTTTGAAAGTGTCACACTGGTATAGCCCCTTAAATAAAACCATCAGTGCCACCATAGAAGTGCCACCAAATATAAACAAAATTTTTTTTTTTAATAAAACTATCAGTGCCACCATAGAAGTGCCACCAAATATTATTTAAAAACCATCAGTGCCACCATAGAAGTGCCACCAATGCTACCATAGAAGCGCCACCAAATATTATTTAAAAAACCATCAGTGCTATCATAGAAGTGCCACCAAATATTACGAACAAAAATTTTAAATAAAACCACCAGTGCCACCATAGAAGTGCCACCAAATATTATGAGCTAAAAATTTTAAGCCATCAGTGCCACCAAATATTATTTTAAAAACTACCAGTGCCATCATAGAAGTGCTACCAAATATTACGAGCTAAAAATTTTTAAATAAAACCATTAGTGCCACCAAAGAAGTACCACAAAAAAATCATCAATAAATCATCAAGCCACGCAGAGGCGTTACTTTCGAGGGTCAATAATCAAGCATCAATCATCCATTGAAAACCGAAAGCAACTTAACATGGGAATATTTATGTAAGTAGAAAGTTCAGCAGCTATTATTCTGAAAATTCCATTCGAGAGTAATATAGTATTCGAATCAGATAATTTGATAAATTGTTAAAATAAATACAATTACAAATACAAAATCAGAGATTTTTTTTTTTAATTCTAAACGATGGACTCCCAAACCCTCCAGATCCTTCTTAATACCGCAATCCGTACGGCAACGGAACATTCAAGGCAGGAATTCCAGACTCGCATAGATGAGTTGACAAACAGGCTAGCCAGAATTGAAACTCCAACCCAGGTCGTCCAATATGAACCAGTCACAATCGAACCAAACGTAGTGTGTGACGAATCTTTGGATCTGGTAAAAACCATGCCAGAATTCAAGGGCGACCCTACCCGCTATGTATCTTGGAGGCAAGCCGCGCACACTGCCTATAAGGTTTTTGAAAATTTCCAGGGTAGCTCTAGGCACTACCAAGCCGTAGGCATCATCAGGAATAAGGTGGTAGGTGCAGCAGATGGTGTTCTGTCGTCCTTCAACACCATTTTAAATTTTCATGCAATTATTTCACGGCTAGACTTCGCCTACGCCGATAAGAGGCCTATCCATTTGATAGAGCAAGAACTCTCTTTGAGGCAGGGTAAACTTTCAGTGATAGGATTCTACGATGAGGTTGAAAGGAAGCTGACCCTAATAATTAACAAAACCATTATGACCCATGGTGGAAGTGCCACTCTAATAGAATCACTCAATAATAAGTATCGCGAAGACGCTCTTCGTGTTTTTATCTCAGGACTCAATCGTCCTTTGTGCGACATATTGTTTTCCTCCAGGCCTAACGATCTCCCCTCTGCATTAGCTTTAGCACAGGAGCTTGAATCAAATCAAGCTAGGTCAATGTTTGCCCTGTCCTTTAACAGGCAAGCAATTCAGGCTCCCAACCAATTTTCATATTTACCACAATACCGAAAGATCCGGCCTGACCAACAGCGACAAACTCAGGCACAAAGGGTCGTACCAATGGATGTAGATCCATCGCTCTCAAGGTTCAGACAAAATGGACCCCCACAAATAAACAAGAATGACGAGAGGGTCCATCAAGGAGCCTATCCAAGAGCTCCTCGTCCGGGTATTGGCAACCCCAGTGGCTTGTCCAACCTAAACACCACTCAAACCTTCGGAAAACAGGTACCAGATTTTTTGAGTAGGCCAGAGAAAAGACCACACGGGAGTGGCCAGCAGGCGCTACCAAAGGTACAAAGGATAAACAACCTTACCCACGAACAGGATGAGTCTGAAGGAGAATATTGGAATAGTGACAATAATGATTATTACCACCAGAGTGAGGTTTATGAAGAGTTTAAACCAGTCGAATACCAAAACGAAGCAAATGACGAGGTGAATTTTTTAGGGCAAAATCCCTCTTACCCTACATCGAGCGGACAATCGGGGGAAGAGGTATAAAATTCCTTATCGACACTGGTGCCGCGAAGAGTTACATAAGATATCTCAACGATCTAAAGGGAATCAAACCCGCAAACCGCACCTTTACAGCCAAATCCATCCACGGCACCACTGAAATTGACAAATATTGTACAATCAATATTTTTAACAAAAATACTAGATTTTTTATACTACCCAACCTGGACACTTTCGACGGTATCATAGGTTTTGATCTATTAACTGAAGTGAACTGTAAAATAGATTGTAAAAATGGTCTTCTTAGTTATAATGGTGGGCAGGAAAGGCTCTTTTATCACTATTGCCCGGACGTGAATAAATTAATAGAAACAAACGTGAGCGAGTTGGATATTCCTAAGTTACTGTAACAACTTGCTAAAGTTTTCGCGGACCCCAATGAAGCTCTACCCTATAACACCAATATCATAGGAACAATAAGGACCACCGATGACTTTCCGGTTTACTCAAGAAGCTACCCATACCCCATAGCTTCAGCCGAGTTTGTCAATAAGGAGATTTCGAACCTCTAGCGTGATGGTATAATAAGACCATCCCGCTCTCCTTATAATAATCCGATTTGGGTTGTAAGTAAAAAGGGCGTCGATGAAGATGGCAATAGGAGGTCCAGACTCGTGATAGATTTTAGGAAACTGAACAACAAAACGGTTAGTGACAAGTATCCAATCCCGGATACTTCTGTAATTCTGGCTAACATGGGAAATGCCAGGTTTTTTTCAACAATAGACCTCAAGTCAAGGAGGATGGAGTCATGTGTAGAAGTTCACGCAAGTGAGGAAAGTTCTCTGATCGCCATTCACTTGGGAGTGGCCAGAAACGATTCTTTTACACATGGCTCAAGCAGCTCACCACTTCTGGTCTTTGACCAAGTATCCTCTGGGTAGCCTAAGAACATCCGTTCGAAGGTGAGCTAATGTGAGAAGGCGAAACATTCCCTACATAGGGTTGTGCGCTGGGCTTGGGACCCGCCACGTAAAAAACAATACCAATGAAAAAGAAAACACAGCCTCGGATGAGAGACCCCCCTTTTGATGACGACCATGGCAAACGGAATAAGGACTACGATTTGAGGGCATGCACCTGGAATGTCCGGACCCTTAATTGGGAAGGTGCCGCTGCCCAGCTGGTTGATGTCCTCGCAAAAATAAAGGCTGACATCACCGCCGTCCAAGAAATGCGATGGACGGGACAAGGACAGAGACGAGTAGGCCCTTGTGATATTTACTACAGTGGCCATATAAAGGAGCGCAAGTTTGGTGTTGGATTCGTGGTGGGAGAGAAACTCCGTCGCCGAGTACTATCATTCACTCCACAATCCGCATCAAAGCTAGGTTCTTCAACATATCGCTGATTTGCGCCCACGCCCCGACGGATGAGAAGGACGATGTGACCAAAGATGCCTTCTATGAGCGCTTGGAGCGCGCTTATGCCTCCACAAACGAAACATCCCCAAATGGGTTGAGGCTGATTGACTTCGCCGGGGCCCGAAATATGGTTATCTGTAGACTAGATTCCAGCATAAGAAGATTCATCAAGCTACCTGGCTGTCTCCGGATCGAAAAACTACCAACCAGATCTATCATGTTGTGATAGATGGAAGACACGTCTCCAGTGTTTTAGATGTGCGTGCGCTCCGAGGTCCTAACATCGACTCGGACCACTATCTTGTTGCAGCTAAGATTCGCACTCGCCTCTGTGCAGCAAAAAACGCACGCCAACAAACACAAGGAAGGTTCGACGTCGAGAAGCTGCAATCACAACAGACAGCCGAACGATTTTCTACTCGGCTTGCACTCCTGCTCTCTGAGAGCACTAGTCAACAACTCGGTATAAGGGAACTGTGGGACGGTATTTAAAATTCCTTACGTACAGCTGCAACCGAAACCATTGGTTTTCGGAAAGAGCAAAAGAACAGCTGGTACGACGAAGAGTGCCGTGTCGCAGCGGAAAGAAATCAGGCTGCCTACCTCGCAACGTTACGATCGACCACTACACGTGCGGGATGGGATAGATACCGAGAGTTGAAGAGGGAAGCGAGACGCATTTGCAGACAGAAAAAGAAGAGGCCGAAATGCGTGAGTACGAAGAGCTTGATAAGCTGGCCGACAGGGGTAATGCTCGAAAATTCTACGAAAAAATGCGGCGGCTTACAGAAGGTTTCAAGACCGGAGCATACTCTTGTAGAACCCCCAAAGGTGATCTAGTCACTGATGCCCAGAGCATAGTTAAATTATGGAGGAACACTTCTCCAGCCTGCTGAATGGCAGTGAACGCACAACACCAGGAGAAGAAGAACCCGATTCCCCAATCGATGACGATGGAGCAGACGTTCCATTACCCGACCATGAAGAAGTTCGAATAGCAATTGCCCGCCTCAAGAACAACAAAGCGGCAGGGGCCGACGGATTGCCGGCCGAGCTATTCAAACACGGCGGCGAAGAACTAGTAGGGAGCATGCATCAGCTTCTTTGTAAAATATGGTCGGACGAGAGCATGCCCAACGATTGGAATTTAAGTGTGCTATGCCCAATCCATAAAAAAGGAGACCCCACAATCTGCGCCAACTACCGTGGGATTAGCCTCCTCAACATCGCATATAAGGTTCTATCGAGCGTATTGTGTGAAAGATTAAAGCCCACCGTCAACAAACTGATTGGACCTTATCAGTGTGGCTTCAGACCTGGAAAATCAACAACCGACCAGATATTCACCATGCGCCAAATCTTGGAAAAGACCCGTGAAAGGAGAATCGACACACACCATCTCTTCGTCGATTTCAAAGCTGCTTTCGACAGCACGAAAAGGAGCTGCCTTTATGCCGCGATGTCTGAATTTGGTATCCCCGCAAAACTAATACGGCTGTGTAAACTGACGTTGAACAACACGAAAAGCTCCGTCAGGATCGGGAAGGACCTCTCCGAGCCGTTCGATACCAAACGAGGTTCCAGACAAGGCGACTCCCTATCGTGCGACTTCTTCAACCTGCTCCTGGAGAAAATAGTTCGAGCTGCAAAACTAAACAGAGAAGGTACCATCTTCTATAAGAGTGTACAGCTGCTGGCGTATGCCGACGATATTGATATCATCGGCCTCAACACCCGCGCCGTTAGTTCTGCTTTCTCTAGGCTGAACAAGGAAGCACAGAAAATGGGTCTGGTAGTGAACGAGGGCAAAACGAAATATCTCCTGTCATCAAACAAACAGTCGTCGCACTCGCGACTTGGTTCTCACGTCACTGTTGACAGTCATAACTTTGAAGTTGTAGATAATTTCGTCTATTTAGGAACCAGCATTAACACCACTAAGAATGTCAGCCTGGAAATCCAACGCAGGATTGCTCTTGCCAACAGGTGCTACTTCGGACTGGGTAGGCAATTGAAAAGTAAGGTCCTCTCTCGACGAACAAAAGCTAAACTCTATAAGTCGCTCATAATTCCCGTCCTGCTATATGGTGCAGAGGCTTGGGCGATGACAGCAACCGATGAGTCGACGTTACGAGTTTTCGAGAGGAAAATTCTGCGAAAGATTTATGGTCCTTTGCGCATTGGCCACGGCGAATATCGCATCCGATGGAACGATGAGCTGTACGAGATATATGACGACATTGACATAGTTCAGCGAATTAAAAGACAGCGGCTACGCTGGCTAGGTCATGTTGTCCGGATGGATGAAAAGACTCCAGCTCTGAAAGTATTCGACGCAGTACCCGCCGGGGGAAGCAGAGGAAGAGGAAGACCTCCACTCCGTTGGAAGGACCAAGTGGAGAAGGACCTGGCTTCGCTTGGAATATCCAATTGGCGCCACGCAGCGAAAAGAAGAAACGACTGGCGCGCTGTTGTTAACTCGGCTATAATCGCGTAAGCGGTGTCTACGCCAATTAAGAAGAAGAAGACCTTAAGTCCGGCTTCCACCAAATTAAGTTAGCTGAAAAGGATCGGGAAAAAACAGCTTTCTCAGTCAATAACGGGGAGTACGAGTTCTGTAGGCTCCCTTTTGGCTTAAAAAATGCGCCCAGCATCTTCCAGAGAGCTATCGATGACGTATTAAGAGAAGAAATCGGTAAAATATGCCATGTCTACGTGGACGATGTGATAATTTTTTCAGAAAGTGCTGAGCAACATTCAAAGGACATAGACCAGGTACTACACAAACTTCATGCCGCTAACATGCGAGTGTCCGCTGAAAAATCTAAATTTTTTCAAGAAAGCGTCGAATTTCTGGGCTTTACAGTGTCTAAAGAAGGTATAAAGATATGCCCCGATAAAGTCAGGGACATTTTGGACTTCGCTGTTCCCAAATCCTTGATAGCCTTACGCTCATTCTTGGGATTGGCCGGCTATTACAGACGATTCGTAAAAGACTACGCTGCGATTACAAAGCCTCTAACAAAATACTTGCGTGGGGAAAATGGAAATATCGGTGCTAACCAATCCCGGAAAATCGAAATAACATTAGATGAAGAAGCACTTAACGCCTTTGGTAGAATTAAAAAGATTCTTGCATCAGAGGATGTACTGCTCCTTTACCCAGACTACAAACAGCCCTTTGATCTGACAACGGACGCCTCTTCACATGCCATAGGCGCTGTTTTGTTGCAAAACGGCAGACCCCTCACCATGATCTCGAGAACTCTGTCTCAGACAGAGGAAATCTATGCGACCAATGAACGAGAGCTCTTGGCGATCGTATGGGCCCTACAAAAATTGCGCAACTATTTGTACGGCGTAAAACACCTAAACATTTATACTGATCATCAACCACTCACCTTTGCTCTGTCCGATAAAACCCCAAATGCAAAGATGAAAAGGTGGCGCGCTTTTGTTGAGGAGTTTTCACCCAAGTTTCACTACAAACCTGGCAAAGAAAACTTTATCGCCGATGCACTTTCCCGGCAATACATAAATGCCTTGGATCATGAGGCAGACACAGAAAGTATGGCCACCAACAGCGAGTTATCACTCGCTCAAGTAATAACTACAGTAAAGAACCCCATTAATTGTTTCCAAACTCAGATTATTCTGGAAGAGGGAGCCAAATTACCAGTTAGCACGTCAATCCTCTTTAGGACACGAATAAGGCATCGAATATCGTTCAGTAATCTACAGGATTTACTGAAATCCATTAAACAATGTGTTAACCCGAACGTCGTTAACGGGTTGCTATGCGAACTCCCCACTCTGGCACTGATTCAAAGCGAACTTACCACATCTTTCCCGGGAATAAAGTTCCGTCACACTACAAAACAGGTTACCGACGTTTTCAATAAGGAAGACCAAAGATAGATCCTGTCGCGAAAATGAACAACAAGTCTCAGAGAATTACTACTTTCCTGACTTAAGGAAAATGTTTAAAGAAATAGTTTCAAACTGCAAAATTTGTTACGAAGCCAAATACCGACGATATCCCCCAAACCCTGAAATAGGGTCAACCCCCATACCTTCCTACCCAGGAGAAATCCTTCACGTTGACATTTATTCAACAGACAAAACGCATTTTCTCACAACAATAGATAAATTCTCTAAATTTGCAATAGTTTTTCCAATAAAATCTAGAGCCATAGTAGATATTAAGGAACCAATCTATGAACTCCTCAACCTTTACAAAAATACTAAAGTTCTGGTTTGCGATAACGAGAGGTCATTGAATTCTGAGACTATTAGAGCAATCCTAAAAAACCACTTCGAAGTCACGATCTACACCACACCACCGGCTCATAGTGCGACTAACGGCCAAGTGGAAAGGTTCCACAGTACATTAACGGAAATCGCACGCTGCCAAAAGCTCGAGACCTGCATTTCCGACACTGCCGAATTAATCCTGCTAGCCACGGTTAAATACAACCGCACCATACACTCCGTAACAGGCAAGAAACCCATAGATGTCATACATGCAGCGCCTGACGAACTTCTTAACGAAATAAAAAACAAACTTATATGCACCCAACAAAAGGACTTAAGAATACATAATATAAAAAAACAAACAAGACAATATAAGTCAGGAGAAAAAGTTTTTGTAAAGACCAACAGGAGAATAGGAAACAAATTTACTAGACTTTACACCGAAAAAACAGTCCAAAACGATTTAGGTACCAATGTTTTGATAGACGGACGCAAAGTTCACAAATCCAACTCAAAAAACTAAAACTTCTCCCTCCTCCTTAGGATAACCCTACTCTTGGCAATGAACCATTGGACTACCGCGAGGATATTCAACTATACCACCTCTCACTACATTCCATTAACAACAGGGAAAGTAATCCTCCATGAACAATACGAGTTTTTATTACACAAGACAAACTTATCAGAATTCGAGACGATAGCCGAAGAGACGGACACAATATTAAAGCAATTTCCGCATTCCCACGCCAGGCAACTACTTCGAAACGACGCTAACGAAATATTAAAACTACTAGACGCGGTCAGAGCACATCACCGACATGCGCGAAGCATCAATATCCTAGGGACTGCATTAAAATACATAACCGGCACCCCGGACTTTGATGACTTTCAAACAATTGAGACCACAACTGAAGCCCTAATAGAAGCAAACGAACAGCAGGCAACAATTAATTTAGTTACACAGAAACAAATAAACGAATTGACGGTGACAGTTAATAAACTTTTAGCACAGGCAAAACAGACACAGATCGACACTGGAAATCTCTTTTCTTTAGTCAGTACTAGAAATAGAGCGGTGATAATGGAATTAGAAACCATTATAACGTCGGTAGCTCTAGGAAAAGTAAATGTTATTAACCCCATTCTGCTTGATGGCATGGAAATAAATAATATATTAGCTGCTGAGCTCTCTACAAATACCAGTATAACTGACATACTTTCTGTTTCTAAACTTAAGATATTTCAAAATACACAATTTAATTATTTCATTATTAAATACCCAAAAATAGCTAGAGTTTGTAATAAGGTAAAGTTGCTGCCCGTAATCCAGGAAGGAAAGATTATTTCCTTGGAAACAAATCTTATTGCCGAATGCAACAGAGAATACATCCCACTTTATAATTGCAAGGAAGCCATAATAGCAAACTTCTGCCAACCCTTGAAAGAAAGTTCCTGTGTACAACTATTGAACCAGCACTTCGCAGAATGCAAATCACAATCCGCCGATCACGTTCTCGCTCTTGAGGAGATCGATAACGGTGTAATTCTAATTAATGATCAACCCGCTGTAATAAAAAATGAAAATTTGACAAGATTAGCTAGAGGAACCTTTTTGATAACATTCAAAGGGGAAATTACAATAAACTCCACCGTTTATAGCAATTGGAACGAGGTAATACTTTCGCATCCTGAAGCAGTACCCGCGCAGAACGTTAACTTTACAGAACATATCGAGTTGTTATCACTCCCACACCTACAAAGAGTTAATATAAAAACCTCAGGCACATAGCGCACCTACAGAATCTTATTGAAACCCGCTCAATACAATCGGGAACCGCCTTGATCCTAATCCTAATTGCCACAGCTATGAGCATAGCAATATTTCTGCGAAAACAACAAAGAAATATGGTAGTACTGAAGAACATCATAAAGGAAACTGGGGACGCTTTCACTTCAAGAGGGGGAGTAGTTAGCACAGGTATCCAAACATCCGGCAAAAATATCACTTGCACCGAATTCGCTGACGGCGCGTCTGCAACTTTATAAGAACTCAATACCGCATTAAGTATGCATCCGGCCATTATGCTGATCGCACGCTTTTAGCCTTGCGCGTGACAACAACAAACAAAGTGTAAGCAACTAAGAAGTCAATAATGTGCAGCAACTAAAGTTAGGGCAAAGTAGTGTAGGTATTTAGACGCTAACGTCGCTCGTATGTAATTCAGTTATTTCAACTCTTCCGCTGAGACCGGCTGCCCTTGGTATTACCAAGGGAAATACAATTTTTAAAACAAATTCAAAGAGAAATTGTTTACTTGTACATATAAACAGATTTTTAAAAACAATACCCGTAATGATAAAATTTTTTTTGATAAAATCCCCTTTTGATAAAATCTTAAAAGTCATACGCATATAATTATGTGTGCATGTAAACAGATTTTAAAAAACCGTACGCATAAATTTCACATATTCACATATGTACATATGTATGTATGTAATTTTGTGTTCATGTAAACAAATTTGAAACAATAATTCGCATAATGCTTGTACTTTTGTCTACACACAACTTTGTATGTAAATATATACAACCATTGTTTCATACAAAAACTCCGTTGTCACGGACAACCAATGAGCTGTGCCGAAAAAAATAAACGAATGGCCGCCGATTGTCACCGCTTTCCTTGCCGCTGCACTATGGTCGGAAATTTCATTTCGTTGGCCAAAAGTCAAAATATTTGCACTCCCGAAATATGTTGTTGTTTCTGAAATCTAGTAGTCAACGCTCCAAAACAACCAAAAATGAATTTTGTTGTTGTAATATGCAATTCTCCGTTATTCGGTGAGTCATCGAAGTTGAATTTGTTTGCTTCATTTGTAAACATAATTGCGTTCGGTGTTTTATAGTGCTTACTTCAATTGCTTGTTAAAGCTGAAAACAAAGCGTGTTAAATAAAAGTTTAAATGGAACACGAAGGTGATGGTAAGTTTATTAATTTTGTAAAATATAATACTCAAAACTTGGATACTCTAATAAATAAAATACCTTTTTCCAAAAGTCTTTAACATTTTGAAATTTATTTTATTTTTTATGTTTAAGTAAGCTTAACACATTTTGTTTAGGAGTGTTAAGCATAAGATTAAAAACCAAAATTACTTTGAAGTGTTTAGTTTTTGAAAATGTTTATCTCGATTTGCGGTTTTTTGCGGTTTTTGAGTAAATTTTTTTTTCAGTCGTCATTTGTTTACAGAATTCAGCAGTTTTTGATATTTGGTTGACCAAGCAGAAGAAAGGAAAAAATAAGGACGCACTAATAAATTATTTTATACAAAAATGTGGAGCCGATAACATTTCAAATGAATGCTATAAGTATTTAACAAAAAAAAAAACACGCATGCTTAACAATAATTTGTCTGCAAAGTGGGAAAAGTGTCATAGAAGATTAGATGATGTTAAAATTAAATATTCTGGCTGGCTTTGCTCAGAAACTGTAATAAACAGGCAAATAAATTTAGAAAACACTTCCACAGAGACTCAATGCACAGTAGAACTAAGCCCAGACGAAAAAATTGTATCACTAACTGGACGCCCGCAACTTAAGTACTCTGAGAAATCTAAACGAAGTAAGAGAAGACAAGTAGCAAACCTCTCGATGTCAGAACACAACGAAACAAATCTGTTAGTTCAAGCAGCATCAATTTCGGCTCGAAAAGAAGGACAATTAGATTTGGCAGTTGTTTTAAAAGAAACCATCGAAAGTCCATCAAGACCATCCAAGATTAGGAAGCTATATGTCGATGACGTAAAAGCACCTAATGTAATGTCTGATGAGGAAGCGTTATCATTTCTTCTCGAAAACAATTTTTCGAAGAGGCAATACTGTTCCATCCGGACTTCTAGCAAGGAACGTAACGCTAATATTTATCCACCCTATGATAATATATTAGCAATAAAAAGGAAGTGCAGACCCGATGGTGTACTTGTAGATGACAAATGTGCAAAGGTTCCTTTACAAATGCTTTTAAACCATACGGCTAAAAGAATTATAGAGATGCAAAAGGAAGTATTTGCGACAATTACGTGTAACTTCATATCAACGGAAATGATATTTAGCTCCGGTTTTGACAGCAGCTCTGGTCAATCTCAATATAAGCAATCTTTCCTTGACCAAAGTACATCACGAAATGCTGATTCATGTCTTTTGGCCACAACAGTGATTCCCTTGAGACTCTTGAGTAGCGCGGGAGCCCCGATTTGGAATAATTGTTTTCCGCAGTCCACAAGATTTTGTCGGCCTTTAAAATTAGAATACACGAGTGAAACTAAGGAAGTGATAACAAGAGAAGCTGCTGACTTAAATAAACAAATTCAAGAGCTTGAAAACTTACGTGTTGAAATCGAAGCTGGTAAGATAATCGAAATAACGTTCAGAGTGTTTTTAACTGTTATAGATGGAAAAGTTTTGAATGTTTTAACCGATACAAAATCAAATCAAAAATGTCCAATATGCCATGGAACCCAAACTGACTTTGTTAAAGTCACAGATTATAACAGCGTAAAATTTCATCCTATCGATGGAAATCTAAAGTACGGAATTAGTCCACTGTACTCCTGGATTAGATTTTTTGAGTTCGTACTACATTTAGGATACAAAATGGAAGTAAAGAAATGGCAAATTAGATCGGAGGAAGATAAAGATGCAATTAAGATAAGAAAAGAGTATATCCGGAATGAGTTGTGGAAAGAACTAAGTCTTCATGTTGATGTTCCGAAAGCAGGTGGTTGTGGTTCCACAAATGACGGCAACACGTCGCGAAGAGCATTTACGGAATATGATAAATTTTCGAAAATTTTAGGAGTAGACACTGAATTAATATTTCGAATGAGAATAATATTAATATGTTTATCGTGCCAATTTTCCCTAAATTTGGATAAATTTGAAGAGTATTGCTTTCAAACTGGTCAATTATATCAAAGCAAGTACCCCTGGTTGCCAATGACTCCCACAGTACATAAAGTTATAGTTCACTCAAAGCAAATAATGCAGAATACACCACTTCCTGTTGGTTACTTCGGAGAGGATGCAGCTGAGTCACGAAACAAAATATATAAAAGCGACAGACTGCACCATGCACGTAAGACTAGCCGCATTGATAATCTTTTCGATGTATTTCATAGAGCTCTTGACACATCGGATCCATTAATTTCATCTCTTCGCTTAAATACACGTGTGCGCCAAAGGAAGCGTTTAACGCTGCCACTAGAAGTAAAGGAATTATTGTATTGTGAGGATATCGGTGAAACATGTGCGACTGAGAATTTAGAAAATATGGATGATGACGAGGGCGACGAAGAATTTTCCAGAAGAATTTGAACAGGAAAATACATTTTTGGATAATGAATTGTATTTAAATTAAAGAGTTTAATAAAATTTTAATATTTTCGTAAATACGTGTGTAAATTATATTTTCAATTTCCTGAAACAACATATTTATTCGTAAGTATCGTATATTTTCTCATTTAGAACTAAAAAATATAAAAACTCAGAAAGAAAAGAAACAAAAATTTTATGTAAACATTTTTTTTTTTATTTTAATTCTAAATGTTGATAATTAAAAAAAAAAATTAATTATTTTATACAAAAACACTTAAATTATACTGCAACTTCAAATTCCAGTTAAAAATTCCGTTATTTTAAGTTTTAATAGTTTTGGCCAAGAAAAGTGATGTTTCCGACCATAGTGCGCTGTACAGCTCCGCCAACAAACCAGCGTAAATATGTATGTTTGTGCGTGAGCTTGCATACATATCGACGCAGCTGCGTAAAAATATTTCAGAATTACAAAATATTTTTCACATTCCTTGACAAACACAGTCAATCCCGGTTATGTGCCACTTTCAAAGATACAGATTTTTGTGGTTTGTCAAAAATAAAAATATAATATGGTACATAAGCGAGTGCGGACACGTATATTTAAGCGAGTGGTACTTAAAACAATAATTTCTATGTTTTTCAAAAAAAAAACCGTGAGATGCAGCAAGACATAGGCAGTGAAGAGGGATGATTCTCATTTAAGCGGAGTACTACTTCACCGGGATTGACTGTACACAAAAATCAGAAGAATATTGAATATTTTCTTTGAAAAATTTCTAGACTTGAAATTCGACAAATAAACTATGTTGTCTATTTTATTCTAATATTTTTTAATACTTATATTTGCGGGGTTGTGAATTTTTCCATCCATAGAACTTCAGAAATATATTCAATTTATGATTTTTAGATTTTGAAATCGTCGCGCAAAGACGCTTGTAGGCAAGGCATGCTCGGGGAGATATAATGGCGTCTGCTTTTATGAATGAATCGAATATGCTTTTTGAAAGTACGTTTGCGTTCATGAATGAAAATTTTGTTGTTGTGTAATTTACTATAAATTTTGACGTCGGCAATTTGGCTGCCATATTGGTTTCTGATGCTTTTTCAAACGATTGTTGTTTTTGTAGAACAACATTTGTAATTTTTGCGGGTGACATATTCACATGTGAAAGCATGTAAGTATGTATGTTGTGTATGCATTGTTTGTGTGGGAATTTCATACACACATATTTACATGTGTACTCATATTGTAAGTATGCATGATGATTTTTGACACTATTGTTATTTTTCCAGAAGAATGTTTGTATTTTTTGATTTACATGCGTACGCATACATATATTATTTGTGTGAGAATGTCATACGTACATATGTACATACATATGTGTGTACGTAAATATAGAGAAGCGCGCTCTTTTATATTACTGATAAATGGTAATATCTTGATTTGAAATTGATTTGTACTTGCATACATATCTGCAGGATAGATGTGTATGAAAGTTTTAAATGATAAGAGGTATGATTTCATATATTATTATGGTAATATATTATGTTTTGAGGATATTACGATAATATTTCATATATGTATGTATATAGCATATGTATATATGTACATACATGCATACGAAATTATATAATATTATCAAAGATAAGGAATGTTTAAAAAGTAGCTCATTTGATCATTAACTACAAATATTACCATGAAAATAGCATGATTTAATAATAATGTTATCAATTTTGCATGAATTCACAAAAATTTGCAAAATTATATTCATATCAATTGATATGATAGCATGTAAAAGTATAAAAATATAAGCCAAAAGGCAAAAATTTTCATTCAATGCTCAGCTCTGTTCACTCATTTCTGTTAAAATTTCTCCTGCCGAGCCAAAAGTGGTGAAATCCACTAATAGAAAATTCATGGCTCTTGACAGTTCACACGCTTGTCCGTAGTTGAACCTTCTCTATATTATACGTTCTCTGTCAATGTGTAGACGGACCAACGCGACGACAAAGCGTAAGTACATTCTGTTGTTGGTTGAAAACCGAGCTGTGCCGAAAGAATAAGCTGATTGTCACCGCTTCCCTTGCCGCTCTAACAGCTTTACCAATAAACTTGCGTAAATATGTATGAAGATGTATGATCGTGCATACATATCGACGCAGATTTTTGCGAGTCACGAAAAAATATTTTAGACAAATATTATAAATCGACAATACGGGTGAATATTGCGGATATTCCCGCATATTAAATTGATCACATAAGCCGTATTAGTAAGAAACTACACGCGGTGCTATCCGGTCAGCTAGGCGACCAGATCAATATACCTCCAACGATTTCTTTGGAGAAAACTCAGCAGTACGAAAAGTTTTACGAAAAAAAATCATGGGTGTAACAAGAAAGAAAATTCTTGATGCGCAAGCGGATTTATCCAAAAAGGTTTTGTACACTTACGCGAAATCGGGAGCCATTAGGTCCAGTATAGGTACATATGACAGGTAATACAGGTACAAAAATTAGACGTGTTTCGAAAGTATTTCAAGAAAGCTACCGTTTGGTCATATAGTATATTATATTTACATTTACACGAAAATTTGAAAAGGTTTTTCAGAGTGCTTGGAATGGCATTTGCGCGTTTTTTTTTAAATGGTTAGTTTGCTTAATCTTATAATTACTTAACATTACTTTAACGAAATCTGTTTGGTTTTTTTTTAATTTCAGCGATATAGTGGTCACCTAAAAACGTCTTTTTTGAAAGGATCTCCCGAAGATCAGATGTAGTTCCTTTCCAAATATATGTTTTTACTAATACTAACTCTTACGACAGTTAAAAGATACCATAACATGTGTACAAATTTTTGGATCAATAAATGTAATAGTTTTCTCAGAAAATATTCTGGAAAATTCGTTTTTTCGGCCTTCTCAAAATTAATGGCCGACTAGCTTGTTAGTTATAACCTCGTAGCAGATGTTTAGAAAAATAAAAAAACTTCGAGAGTATTTTAACAAATCTATTTTTAATATGTATTGTTTAGCAAAAGATTGTAAGAATTCGTAATTAATTTTAAAATTCTTAATTTATTCTTCAAAATTAATGTAGGTCCTCCCCCTCAAAGTAATCCCACTTGGCCTCAATACACTTGTGCCAACGTTTTTTCCAAAATCAATTTCCGATCGTTTGAGTTTGCTGAATAGCAAGAAGTCACTAAGGATCAATGCAGTACCCGACGGCGCATTATTGTAGTGCAAACACCAAGTGTTGTCGGCCCATAATTCCGCCCTCTTTTTACCAATAGCTAAACGCAAAACACTCAAATAGTAATTCTTGTTGACAGTTCGGTCGGTCGGAAGGAATTCAAAATGCACCACACCTCGATAATTAAATAAAACTGTCAACATAACCTTGATTTTTAACCTGCATTGACGTGTTTTTTCGGGTTCGTCTCAACTTTGCCACGGTATTCGGTCGATTGATCGCCAGTTTCCACGTCATAAGCATTAGATCATTGCCAATAATAATAAGTTGCATGACATTTGGTATTCGGAAAGCCATGTTGTTTACAGGGATTAGCGCGACGCGGTTTTTCGAAAAAATTTAATGATTTAGGAACCAATCGGGATTTCACTTTTCTTAGCCCCAAATGATCTTTCGAAATGGCTTGCTCTGATCCTTCCGATATTCCAACGATGCGAGTAAGAGTTCTTATTGTTAATCGCCGATTTTCAAGCGCCAATTCCTTTATTTTATTGACGTATTAATCATCAGTTCATCAGCGTTCTTGACCCTCTTTGAGTAATTTGAAACTTGATTGGTTTTCATGTTTTCAAGGGATGTGATTTCAACACTGTATTGTTAAATAAAGGAAAAGGTAGGCCCTTTACTTTGTTGAAGAAAAATGTTGAATCTCAAAAACGCTTTCGAAAGTTTGGAAAGCGCTGATTTAACTTCGGACATGTACGTACAAAATTTTATTCAAATTAGTAGAGCAGGTTTTGAGAAATGAGTTTTCACCGACATATGAGTAGTGCCCATTGTCCAATTTTAAGAATAAGCTAATGCATTAAAAATGGTATATATAAAAATCAGATTTGTTAAACTACTTTCGATTTTTTCTTAATTTCAAAACAACTGCGACGCCTTTGGGCGATGCACAATACTCTTTAATACAATCAAACGAAAGCTTTGTTAAAATACTTTCGAAACACTTTTAACCTGTATTACCTTAGTTAGAATCTTTGAGCAAAATATCAACTTTGGTAAAAAACATATAGTCTGTCATCCATGAGAAAATATTTAATTTATATAAGTATACCAACATGATAATAATCATATACATATCATCAAGTACGCAAAGAAATATAGAGTCAACGGATTTAAAGTTAAGCCTAAATCTGCGCAGTTTCTTTGTCCCAACTCCATAACCTTTTGAGAAATATGAAAATAGTGTTTATAACGAAAACCAACTATTGTGAGAAATTTATGGCAGGTAGTGAAAAAGGTTTTGGAAGGATTACCATTTGAACGTTGTTAGTATTTCATGGATTCTATTTCCAAGACGTGAGACGCTCTGTTAAAAAAAAACACTCGAAACTATTGAATAAAATATGAGTACTTTATTATTATACTGTAAAGGTTTGAAACCATATTTACAAATATACCAAATTTTATGTACCTATTTTACTAGTTTATTTAACATAAACTGTGATATAACTATTTTTATTCAATTGAAACAAATGTACATAATTAAATGAGCTAACCCTCAAAACATTTATTACCACTCTACCTGAAAAATTCAGACTTCTTTCGAAAAAAACACGATTCAATACAGTTCGATTAACACCTTTCTGCACGCGCAAAACATAAGAAGCGCGATCATCTGCTCTAGTCCAATATTGTTATACACTATAACAATAAGTATGTATGTATATGCAACAATTTTACTATTTCATTATATTGGAAATGATAAAAGATATCCTTTACAACTAGAAGCGAATGGAGATGCGGATTTAGACTAGTATATTATAAAAGAGAAAATGCAGTGGAATGAATCAAAAGAAATATACATTATATACCCCATATCCATAGTTTACAATCATACATACATATATATTTCTATTTCATTATATCACAAATACAAATTATAACAACAAAATATAATTTATTCCAAGAAAAATTGGTAAAAGAAAACCAAAAATAAATTACTCGGTTTAACATAAATATCTTATCATATACATTGTGACAAAAAAGTACCGGAAATTGTAAATAAAATATTTAATTATTCATCCATATTTAGTAATACCCAATACACTTATGCCAACGATTTTTCCAGTCGTCGAAAAACTTTTCATAAGCACTTTTTGTTATGGCAGTCAGCTCCTTCAAAGAATTTTGCTTTATCTCTTCGATCGGTCGGCTGGAAACGAGTTCCACGGAGCGGCAATTTCAGTTTGGGGAACAAGAAAAAACACACGGAGCTAAATCTGGTGAATACGGTGATTAGTCGATGGTATTCATTGCGTTTTTGGCTTTAAATTCAGTAACAATCGTCGATCGATGCGATGGTGCATTATCGTCGTTTTAAATTCATGAATTGTTCTTCCACAATTCCGTCCGACGAACGAATGTTCAGATAAACGCTTTGGCTTGGTTTTCGGTTTCGGCTCTTTCTTCCTTCCATTTCGATGATTGTTGACTTGTTTGCATGTCAAACTCATAAACCCATGTTAATATCCTCGTAAAATTGAAGGCTAACATCACCGCCGTTTAAGGAAAGCGATGGACGCGACATGGACGGAGACGAGTAGGTCCTTGTAACATTTACTACAGCGGCATTATAAAGGCGCGCATATTCGATGTGTGAATGTGGTGGGGGAAAGAGTCAGTCATCGAGTCCTGGCTTTCACTCCAGTGGAGTCCAGCCACAACTCGCATCAAAGCAAAATTTATCAACCCATATTTGCGCCCACGCTCTGACGAAAGAGAAGGACGATATGACCAAAGATGCCTTTTATGAACGGATGGAGCGCACTTATGACTGCCCCGCCACGATATTAAAATTGTGCTTGGTGATTTTAACGCCAGGGTGGGCAAAGAAGGCATCTTTGGTACAAGAGTTAGAAAATTCAGCCCGTATGACGCAACGCCCACAAATGGATTCCTCATAGGCTACTTTGTTGTCTCCGGATCGAAAAGTTCGAAGCGATCATGTTGTAATAGATGGACGACATGCCAACAGGGAACAAAAAACACAGGGAGTGTAAGCTGACGTTGAGGAACACCAAAAGCTCCATCAGGATCGGGAAGGACTTCTCCGAGCCGTTCGATACCAAGTGAGGTTTCAGACAAGGAGACTCCCTATCGTGTGACTTCTTTAATCAATTGCAGGAGAAAATAATACGAACTGGAGAGATAAATAGAGAAATTACAATATTCTATAAAAGTGCACAGTTGCTAGCGTACGGCGATGGTATTGATATCATTAGCCGCATCGTTAGTTCGGCTTTCTCCAGACTGGATAAGAAAGCGAAGCGTATGGGTTTGGTTGTGAACGAGGACAACACAAAATATCTTCTCTCATCAAACAAACTGTCACGCATTCGCGACTTAGCTCACATGTCACGGTTGATAGTCATAACTTTGAAGTCGTTGATAATTTCGTCTATCTTGGAACAACGTGAGCCTTGAATTTCAACGAAGAATCCCTCTTGACAAGAAGCGCTAATTTGGTCTTAGTAAAGTCCTCTCTCGACGAGCAATAAAGGTTTTGCGGAAGATTTATGGTCCTTTGCGCATTGCGCATATCAATTGACATAGTTCAACGAATCAACAGCGGCTAGGCTGGATAGGTCATGTTGTTCTTCTTCTTCATTTCCCCCTCTCATCTCTCGCTTATATGGAAAACAGGTAAATTTTTTTTCTGGGTTGGTGTAACTGTCCTTAATTATGATGCCAGAAATTAGCGCGATCTGTCAACCAGTGTGTTTATAGCAGCTGTTTATGTCAGTCGACCTCAGTAGTCTTTGTCGAAATTTACAAAATTTTTTAACGTATTTGTGTTAAATTTTGGACAAACACTCAACAAATATCATTGAACAAATACCGAATCTGCCTGATTTAGCTCCATGTGACTTTTACCTTTCTTCACACTGAAATATCCTTAAAGACTTCAAAACAAATTCGACGCGAGAGTTGAAGGCCATACCGGAAAGTGTCTATAACAAAATGTTTTGACTATTGGGAGGAGCGTTGGCACATGTGCATCGCTTCAAATTGATGTTATGTACTTTGAAGGCGATAAAATAAATTTGGATGATGATTGAAAAATTTTCGTTTTATTTATAAATACCCGATACTTTCTTGACAGAATGTATGTACATATGTATATACGGAAATTAAAATTAATTTATCCCAAAGTAAACAACTCTATTTACTTAAAAAGTTTTTATTCACGCATTCATATGCCATATACGAATATTACTTTAATTCTATCAGTCGACACAGAGAAATTTTTTTTTTTATTTCAATACATTTTTTAAATGAGCTCAGATTCAAAAGAATCAAACACAACGCAGTCCCTAAAAGTGCCGTATTTCTGTAGAAAATAGTCTATGTACACCTGCATTAGCTACAAGCTCAAAGCAAGATGCTATAAAAAAAAAAGTGAAAGATATTTCATACAACCAGAAAATTTCAAATTCACGGCTTATGTCAAATACGAAAATTGCTTAGACCAGTTAGAAGAATCAAAAGCAATGATTTCTGATCAATAATCCGAAATTAGAGCTGCCACAAATTCTTAAGAGACAAATTCAGGCATACATTTCAAAGTGCCCCCGTGTGACACAGAAATCTTTCATGGTGGTTATGAATAACCGGTGGACGAAACCGTCTTGTCGGGACATGTTCACAGTTGTTTACATAAACCACCCAAAATTATCAAACACACAAAAATTGTATCACCTCTGATATAAAGCAAAAGGTCAAACAGGCGTCATAGCCATATATAATCGTACAAAATAGGTTGAAACTGCCAACAAAACAAGCTAATTTTAAAATTACAGAAATGGCTAGAAGAGTAATTCAAAACTCAAATAAAATCTACCCTATTGTCATAATTTTTCCCAAACGGATAAGAAAATTTAAAAAAAGTTATAATCTTGCTTGTCACTAACATGCTTCCAATCTATCATATAAAGAGCAAACATCGGCAAAAGGTTCCCTACCTAAAACTAGAAAATTCCTTCTGCAACAAGCCATCTCAATAAGATATTATATTAGGCAGCGACCTTATACTTAAAATAATTCTTGATGATGTTGAAAATTTTTTAAACACATTTATGGCTCAAAACACAAGATGCATGCAAGAAAAATAAATCGTAATCGAAATGGCGTCGTAATAAAAATTACAAATTTGAGAATCAACCCTACCATCAAAATAGAAACATCAAAACACCATAGCGTCACATTCAACAACTTTTTTACGATCCACAATTAGATGTATCATACTTGGATATTTGGCAACTGCCACTGTGCATGACATTAGCATCAATCGTGTTCCGACAGAACTAATAATATATTAGCAAAGCGCTGGAATGACAATTGACAATAACCAGAGTTTCAAACAATTCCATTCTATAACTTCTTTTTGATTGTTTTTTATTTGATGAGTAACTTTTTGGCACATACGTAAATGTGTCAAGTTAAAAGATACGATCGGAAAATGACGATTATTGACCAACCCTTATTAATACACGAATATAGTCAACAGATGGAAGGCTTTGACTGCTTCGACAATGCTATGAACAACTTCCGCATTAAAATATGTGGAAAGAAATAGTACTAGCCGTTGCTTATAAATACTTAAATCCGATGCAGATACGGTAAATGCATGAAAACTAAAAGTTTTATGTGCAAAATATGACAACTCCAAGGTTATGAGTCATTTTGACTTCCTTGTGGAAATTGCAGAAGCTTTAATAACTCAAGCCATTCCACGACGAACTGGTGGAGTGCATAATAATACTATCAGTAAACGTACAGACGGCTTCATTTAATAACAAAACTGGGCAGATGGGCTCGCTGCCACCAATGTGAAGAACAAACTCAGTTTGGTTGCAGAAAATGTGATGTAATACTTTATTCAAAACAATGCTGTTTTGACTGCCATAATGGGTTACCACAACATGAAGGAAAAATAAAAAAAATAATCAATAAACTTATAAACAGCTTTGGTTAGTTTTAATATGAATTAGCATTCAAGCGATTAAAAGAAAACTATGTGTTTAAACAAAATTGAAATTTATATTTCAATAATTTTTTCTGCTATAGTGCACACATCTGCCCAATGGGTATTTCAATAACAAAGTGAGTATATTCAGCTCCAGGACCTTAGCGGGTTAAGAATATTTTTTTCTTTGTTTTTGTTTGTTAAGAAAATCCTTTACAAAAACCCGTTATGATTAATTTTACTGGTATTTCTTATTTCCTATTTTGCTGGAAAGCTTTGAAAATGCATTTTCTGATTTTTTAAAATATCTCAACTTTGACCTTGAAAATGGGCACCTATTAATCGAAATTTTATTCTGTCTTATAAGGAGTGTATATTGTTTTACATTTCCTCTACGAATTAGAAAAAAAATAAAATCGATATCTTCAAAAATTTGCGAGATATGATTCTTCGCGTGAACACTGCTGCGTGGGTATTTAAATACCCATGGGTTAAGTATATGGGTGAAGTATTGGTTCGATTCAACACATTTTTGACATACAGACATACCATTATAAGAAAAGGATTATCCCTTAATTTCAGTTATATATATCACACATTGACCGACATTTTCGATAAAAAATTAACTATAGGTAACGGGGTCTAAATATTCGGTACCTAGGTCACGAGGTGGAAAACACTAAAGACATTATTCGTGCAATGTTTTATCCCGTTATATTAATTGCTTCTTGATTTGTGCACTGGAAACTGAACGAATCAAGTGGAATCTAAAATTGTGCTATATGGGAAGTAGGCGTGGTTGTTGTCCGATTTCGTCCATTTTTCACAATGTGAAAGGAACACCACGTACCAAATTTTGTCAAAATCTGTCAGTCGGGTCCCGAGATATGGAATTTCTCAAAAAAGTAGGCGGTGCCACGCCCATAGTCTAATTTTCAAAACAGCTCCCATAAAGCTCTATCATACCATCTCGGTGGTAAAACTTAATGTTTCTGGTGTATTGATTTATCGCGCTTTTAGTAGTTTTTAACAGAGCGGGGTTTTCATCCGTTTTCACACTATCGAAGAAGTTCTTGTAATTTTCGCGCTGGGCGAATTTGGTTGTTGTAGCTTAAGTGATTTATGAGATATGTACATTAAACTTGTTAGAGTGCGGGGCCACGCTCACTTTTTCAAAAAAAATTTCCCACAGGCGCCCCTTACTACTGCGATCCCCTGTACCAAATTACAGCTTTATATTTTAATTTAGTGCTTAGTTATGGCACATTATATGTTTTCGGCTAATGGCGATTTGTGGGCGTGGCAGTGGTCCGATTACGCCTATCTACGAAGATATTTGAATTTTTACTAAATTACAGCTTGCATGGACGGGCTGGCGTACAGGAGGTCTCGTATGGAATCAGCGGCCAAAAATATTTCCACTGCCTATATAAAAACTTTTGCCAAAGCTTTTTAAAATTTCCCTCTCCTGTTTCCTACTCTGCCAACCACCAATGGTAACGAATTTTAATTAATTATATTAAATTAAAAAAGTTGATAAACGAGAAATTGAATTTTTTGAAAACTATTCAACTAAATCAAAAACTGAGCTATAAAATTCATAAGAAATAAAAAATTTTCCCAAAAATAATCAAACTTTAACTGTTAATATCTTTTAAACGTTTGGGTTTGCGAAAAAATCATAATAGACCTTTTTAGTAGAGGATTCAATTTCCTACAAAATCTAAGGAACAAGATATTTTTTTAAGTAGTTGGAAGCGAGATATAAATTTTTCTATCTGATAATAAGAAAAAATAGAAAACTGTATGTAGGAGGACCTTCCCGTTACAATTAAAAACTCATGTTTGGAGAGGCTTTCTTAGAGGTGTCTAGGAGTACGAAACGAAAAAAAAAAAAAAAATTGAATTACTCTAATATACACACACGTATGTAAATACAAAAAATTATGAAATTTAACATACAAAAAATCGCATGCCTGGTAGAATAAAATTAATAACAAAGAGAGATGCAAAAGGTTGTAGCTGAAATCAAAAGCATAGACTTAGAAAACATTAACTAATGTAAAAAAACTTGACTTGACACGAGACAGGGATCACAACTTTTTTATTACATAAAAGAACAAGTAAGGAAGCGCCACGCCCATTTTCAATTTTTAAAGAAAGCCTGGGTGCAGCTTCCTTCTGCCACTTCTTCCGTAAAATTTAGTGTTTCTGACGTTTTTTGTTAGTCGGTTAACGCACTTTTAGTGATTTTGAACATAACCTTTGTATGGGAGGTGGGCGTGGTTATTATCCGATTTCTTCCATTTTTGAACTGTATATGGAAATACCTGAAGAAAACGACTCTGTAGAGTTTGGTTGACATAGCTATAATAGTTTACGAGATATGTACAAAAAACTTAGTAGGGGGCGGGGCCACGCCCACTTTTCCAAAAAAATTACTTCCAAATATGTCCCTCCCTAATGCGATCCTTTGTGCCAAATTTCACTTTAATATCTTTATTTATGGCTTAGTTATGACACTTTATAGGTTTTCGGTTTCCGCCATTTTGTGGGCGTGGCAGTGGGCCGATTTTGCCCATCTTCGAACTTAACCTTCTTATGGAGCCAAGGAATACGTGTACCAAGTTTCATCATGATATCTCAATTTTTACCCAAGTTACAGCTTGCACGGACGGACGGACAGACGGACGGACGGACAGACGGACGGACGGACAGACAGACATCCGGATTTCGACTCTACTCGTCGCCCTGATCACTTTGGTATATATAACCCTATATCTGACTCTTTTAGTTTTAGGACTTACAAACAACCGTTATGTGAACAAAACTATAATACTCTCGTTAGCAACATTGTTGCGAGAGTATAAAAACATACCACTCAAAAGGGCACTTATAATACCATAGTTTTAAAACAATGAAACAACATATTATTATATAAAAATCTCTTTGTTATATAACATATACCTTTCTTCTCAATATACCTTTCGATTTATGGCGATTAAACATGATTTTATATTGCAATTTTATTTATTATAAGAGTTAATTTTTAAGCTATTTTCACTCCACAGTCTGCGTGTTTCTATTGTCTCAATTCTCTTGCTTTTCGTAGCGCGTACGAATGGGATAGAACATAAATGTATTTATCATTACTTTTATTGGTTTTTTAAGATATAGCTTTGATACAAAGAGTGGTAAATTTCAAACTTTTATTTTGTATTTTTGGCCTATGAAATCGACCAGTGTGCGACGGACAGACAGACAGTCAACCGGATTTCAACTTTTCTCGTCATCCTGACCATTTATATACATATATGTACATATATAACCCTATATCTGTCTGAATTATTTTAAGGTGATACGTACAACCGTTAGGTGAACAAAAACTTTAATACTCTGCAGCAATTGGTTGCAATAGTATAAAAATATATATATATTAAAGCCCGGCCGAAGGTTCGGCTTCGGCTTCGGTTTGCCGAACATTCGGCTGTGCATTCGGCTTCGGCCAAAAAAAACCGAATTTTTTGCCGAATATTACTTTTTTAAAACCAAGTGTTTATTAATAAAAAAAATAGCATACTTTTTGGCGACATTTATTGCTTTACGTAGAGAACATTTTATGTCTTTTGCTGTGACAGTTGCACAACGCAACATTGTTGTCAATATCAGCTGTTCGCAGATTGGAACAAACAAACGCGTTGGTAAGGTGTTAAAATAAAAATAATTTACTTATAATACTTCTATTTTTCTTTAAGCATTTAGATTAAGATGTCCAAGAATTGGAATCATTTTGTTCGCAAGAAAAAAACTGCCATCTGCAATGTTTCCAAACAAGAATTGTCGCTTGGGCACGAGGATAAAAAAAGGCAAACAACCCATAATATTAAAAATCATTTGAAGAAAATACACCCGGAAAACTGGAATATATTTATAAAGTCGACGGGGATAGCCAGTTTAAGTATTCCACAGAAAAGAAAGGCAAACGAAAGCGAAATTAATATTATTAGCGACAAATTGCAAATTACCATGCCAGAAGCAATCGAACGCACAAATTTGTGGCCAGATGATCACCCGTTGGCACTTCCAATAGATAAAACTATAATGGATCTCATAATTGTTGATATGCTTCCCTATAGCATAGTGGATGGTGCAGCATTTCAAAGGCTTAATTTTGGAAACCCAACTATGCCGGCGAAATACAAACTGAAAAGTGAAAAATTTTTCAGAACATCGCTGATGCCGGACACTTACGAAAAAGTTTTAAAAAAGGTTGTTGCTGTCTTAGAAAAAGCGAAATGGATCAGAATAACCACAGATATTTGGACCAATTCTTCTAAAAGCTGTTCATTGTTGAGCCTGACTGCACATATGATTTATGGACCTGAACGTATAAAAGTTATACTAGGCGCCAAAGCCTTGGAAGGCGACCATACTGGAAACTACATAGCTGAAAAGCTGGCTGAAACGATAAATAATTTCAAAATAGGAAATAAAGTGCATCTGGTTGTAAGAGATAATGCGCGTAATATGTCTGCTGCAATGCGCATAGGTGATTTGAAATCCTTTGGTTGTGTAGCGCATACTCTACAACTTGTTTTGCATGATTGCGTGCTAAAAAACGAAGAAATTGACCACATTATTAAAAAGTGTCGTAAGATCGTCGGACACTTTAAAAGAAGTGAACAAGCTTATCGACATCTTAATCAGTATCAAGAAATGTGTAGCGTTCCAAAACACAAGTTGATACAGGACGTTGTTACCAGGTGGAACAGTATGTATATAATGTTAGAAAGACTGTTAGAGCAAAAGAGCGCATTAGTTTTATATGCGACAGAGAAAAACTCGATAGACGTTCCGACTGGATATGAGTGGAAACGTATAAGCAAACTGGTTTCAATTTTGCAACCCTTTTATGAAGCTGCGCTAGAGCTTTCACTTGATTTAGCCTCCATATCTATGGTCATTGCATTGGTACGTACATATGTTGCAGAATATACTTCAAACTGAATGTGAGGAACATGATGAACTGGATTTTTTTAATGAAAAACTTGCTTGATTCAATTAACAATCGTTTCCAGAATGTAATGAAAAACGAATTAATGATTGCAACATTCCTTGATCCAAGGTTTAAAACAAAATATTTTTCAACCGATCAAGTAGATATTTGTAAAAACGAAATTTATAATTATGATGAAAATAACAATAATAAAGCAGAATGTTCAGTGACAGGGAGTCCATTGCATCCTCCAGTGACTGACAATTCCACAAAAACAAGACTTTGGGACATGCACGACAGCTCTCTAATCGTTGAGGAAATATCAAAAACACAATCGCAGGGTATTTTTAAAGAGGTGAACGACTATTTTCAACAACGTCTACTACCCAGAGACACAAATATATATCAATATTGGCATTTAAGCTCATTTGTCTCTTTAAAATCTATAGCGCTAAAATTTCTTTCCGCTCCACCGAGCAGCGTGGCTAGCGAGCAACTTTTTAGTGCCGCTGGGCAGCTTTACAGTGATAGGTGTGCAAGCCTCCTCGGTTATAATCAGCATTGTTCCTACACTACAACATAAAACTATTAAACTTTAATTATTAATTTTATACATACATACATGTACATATGTATATTTCCAAGATCATCATGAACTTAAGTTTTTTTTTGTTTAGACATGAAATGTCATTTTTAATTTAAGTGTTTATTTGTATACAAAATAAAATACATTTTCCTGAAATAAATAAATAATTTTTTTATACGGCTTCGGCTTCGGTATTCGGCCGAATGTTTTTTTGGTGCCGAAGTTCGGCTACGGCTACGGCTTCGGCCAAAATTTTACATTCGGTCGGGCTCTAATATATATGTTTCGACACCTCAGGATGGATTTCGCCAATTTCGAATCCTGATGCAAGATTTATGGGACGAAGAAGTGAAACCAAGCAGCAATTTCGCAGATACGATGGATACCAGAGAACTGCAACGAGTAATAATTTTTTTTTTATACTTAAGTACTGATCGCGTTATTCCGTCTGATTCTGTCAGTTCAGTTCATGTACCCGAAGTGAACTGTTTGTCTTCAAATCAGCGATAGTGAACAACTTTGTATCACTAGCGATCAGCTTACACCTGATTTGTTTATGAACGTTCGAATCAGCAGAAAATACCCGAAGTGATGCAAACTCATGCTTCAATGATGGAAATGATCGACAGCGTTCGGTTTGTATGTCATCCCCTAAGAGCCCAATTACACGAGGCAACTTTTGTTGCGGCAACTCTTGGTTTATAGGCGAGGGGGCGACGAGGAGAGGGAACTTTGTGTTCTTATTCGTAACAGTTTGCTGCGACGTTTTTCGGCATTCGTGTTCTTTCTTTCGTAGTACATAGTTGCATTTGCGTATCTTTTTTTGAAATTAATATTTTGAATATATTTAAAAAATTTAATTTCATCTTTTGGTAATTAATTTGCAAATATGTATACAAATATACATAATATAATATAAATATTTTAGAAAATGGAGTATGATGAAAAAATCGAATTAATTAAAGATATTGTGAAATGTATGGAGGAAGCCATACAAATTGATTCAGACGATAGTAAAAAGGGTGATATATCTTTGTTTTAATAAATAAAATGTATTTCTTAATTGACAGAGCTGATTAATATATGTGATAGAGTGGCCCAAATACCTATAAGGAAAAAGAAACGACAATGGGTTAAAGTAAAGAGTAGACAATGGGTTAAAGTAAAGCGAAAGAAAATGAGAAAAAAACTCGAGCAGAGTTGCGCAACACAAGTTGCTCGTGTGAAGGTAATGGGCGACAGCAAAAGAGAATCGCCCGAGAATTAGCAACTAAAGTTGCCTCATGTAATCGCGAACTAAACACTGATTTACTCTAGTGCACTTCTGTTCTATTTCAAATACATATGTATGTTTGTATACACATGTATGTATGTATATACATATGTTATATGTATAAAGCAGCGTTTGAAAAACTACGCTACTCTCGTAACATTTCATTTTACTCTTGCTACCGCTCTCACTTTGTCGGGAGCCACAGCGTAGCCTTAGTATAACAATGTAAAGTATGTGCTCTACTCTGCTCCGAGTTTTGTTAGGTAAAAAACTATAGCTGGAGCGGGAGCAAAAAATTAAATTCTGCGCTATGCTCTGGCGTAGCGGTAGCAACAAATTGGCTCCCGAATGTGTTTGTTGTTTTTTTTTTTTCTTTTTTGCTATTTTCTGGCATTTACAAGTATGGTAAAAGTTGGTATATAAAAGAAAGTCGTTTATAACTCAAGAACGGCTAAACCGATTTGGCTTAAAATTGGTGGGGAGGTAGTTTAGAAGCAGGGTAAGGACATTTCAATACATCTCATAAATACAAAAATTATATTTCAAATCATAAGCATTTGTTCAAAATTTTTTTAAGAATCATTTGAAAATTTTAGTAATTCAAAAATAGAAAGAAATAAGTAAAAATTTTCATTTCCAAACATGCTTAGTATATGGGTTATACTGATTTTGCTTCTTAACCAGGTAGTTTTTTTTAAGACGAGCCCGTCCGATATATTTAATATCACAACAAAAAATGGCATTGGAATTTTCATCGTCAAGGCACTGCGGATACTTTGCTAGATTATTGGTCAAGGACGCAAATGCATTCATAACAAACCAAGCGCGATATCTAACATAAAGATATAACGGAATAATTGGAGTGTTGATAAAAAGGTTTATTATAATTTTAGATATACAGAAATCTTTTCGATTCTTTGCAATATACATTGAAGTATGTATATGCGTACAATTTCAAACTGATTCTTCCTAAAAAATTATAAAATTACTAAATATTGGGAATGGTAGAATAGAACTGCAAATACGCAGTGCAATGGATTAAAACTGGTACTGGTAATCAGTAGATGAATATTAACCACGTGTATTCCAAATTTCTAAACCTGATTTTTCCACGCCTTCGCATTTTTTTGTATAACTGACAAGTTCTAAAGTCAAAGCGATGTTAAAATACCTCTGATCTGGAGGAATTTAAAAATAAAAAACCAAGATTGTAGTGTATTTTCTATGGATAATTTTTACATGCCTCGGTCCAGTTCTTAATGTTAATATGTAGGGCTAAAATTTCCAGGGGTATTTCCAAGGAAATTTCGTGACGGGACCGAACAAAATTAATAATTCAAAAAAATAAAAACACTCTAATGTATATAAAAAGGGGGAAAATATATGTAGTTAAAATTTATTTCGAAAATTCATAGTAATTGAGTATTGTAATACATTTGGAATAGATGATGTTCTTGGTAACATAAAAATGGTAAATATTTTACATAATAAAAAAAATTTTATAATTTATTCAATTATTATCTAATTCACTTTATTAATGTGGGATGGCAACTCTATCCTGAGCGAGCTGACTCAGCGAGCTGTTGCATCATCTCACTGATTGGACGACGAGTAATAGACGAGACGGCGAGCGCGACGGATCGAGCGTTAAAATTACTTGTTTACATTGTTACTTTTGAACTTTTAATTAAAATACATTTTCGTGTTAAAAATAAACTTTAAGCCACTTTTGAATAAATTAAAAGCTATATTTAAAAATAAACTTAAAAGCTATGTATATTGAAATAAATCAAAATCTACATTTTGGAGGCTCGTCCATAAGTGAAAATTTTGCTGTGTGCGATTCGGCATAATGGCGTCGCTTGGTGCGTTTGAAAAGATACGTGAAAACCTAAAGCGTAGCAGAAAAGAGGCTATCGCGGCGTTGCACAAGTTCGTGTTTGAAAGTGACGGTGACCGAGCACACCGCAAACGGTTGCGCGAATTTGAAGGATTTTTGTTTGATGCCAGCGACGAGGCATACTTACAAAAGTTAGCATACGTAGACAAAAATTTAAACGAAAACGACCTCGCTTGCATATGCAACATTTTAAGTATAAATTACAAACGCGAAAATTTAAAACATTACATATTTGAAAATCTTCAAAAGGGACGATTGTTATACGCAGGCGCTAACGACGACGACGGCAGCGACAGCGCTAACGAAAACGAAGAGAGCGACGACGAGAGCAACGACGGCGACGGCGCAAGCAAAGACGATGCAAGCGACGTGGCAAGCTCAAAACACAACAACGATGGCATAAATCAACGAGTACAGACTATGGGAGTAAATTCAACGACAACAACGAATATAAGAAAAAATATTAACGACGATTGCTTTCTCTCTTTTGCGAATGAGGGTGAAGCGAATATAAATACAGACGCGGCGAGAAATACACAAATGTCGCGGATTCCTATTAATTTTCGAGACGTAGAGGATTCGGTGAGAACATTTGACGGCACAGAAAAAATACCAGTTGAAATATGGATAGAAGAGTTTGAAGAGACAGCGGCAATTATGTTTTGGGACGAATTTCAAAAATTTGTGTTTGCTAAAAAATCGCTTAAAGGACTTGCTAAACTTTTTATATCAAGTGAAAGAGGTATCACGTCGTGGGCAAAATTAAAGCTATGTTTACTTGATGAATTCAAATCAGTAACAAATAGTGCACAATTGCATAAATTGCTTGTGGGAAGAACAATGAAGGAAAATGAAAGTGTACTGGAGTATTTTTTTAACATGAAGGAAATTGCTTCGCGAGGCAATATCGAAGAATGCGCGTTAATTCAATACGTGATTGACGGAATGTTAGATCTGAACATTAATAAAACAATTTTGTACGGCGCGAAAAATGTAAAAGAATTTAAGGAAAAACTTAAATGTTATGAACGTATAAGCGAAAGAAACAAGCAAGTGACGGTGAAAAAACAGCTGAAAAAAGAAAATGACAAAAAAGAAAATGACAAAAATATTAAACGAGACTTTGTGTGTTATAACTGTGGTGCAAAAGGGCACAAATCAGTAAATTGCGATAAAAAAGAAAAAGGTACAAAATGTTTTGAGTGTCAGCAATTTGGCCATATAGCGAAGGATTGTGTGTTTAAAAAATCTAGCAACAACGCAAAAAGTGTAAACATAGTGAGTGCAAAAGACGATATTATGCACAAGCCAATTAGCATAGATGGTTTGTATTGTAAAGCTTTGTTTGACACTGGTAGCAAAGTTAATATAATATCATTCGATTTATACAAGACATTAAATAGGCCGGCAATGAGTGAATCAAAAATTCTGCTAACTGGGTTTGGTAAAAAATGTAATTTTAAACCAATGGGTGAAATAGAAAAAACAATAAAAATTGACGATGACTATTACAATTTGTTGTTCCAAGTGGTGGCAACTGAGTTTTTGGAAGCAGATATGATTATCGGTGCTGACTTTTGTTTATTAGCTGAAATAAAAATTAACCCTTCAGGACTTAATATAAGAAAATTGAATAGTGAAAATGAAAATAAGGCGTTTTCTGTGTTTAACATTGAAATTGAACCAAAGAGTGGTGATAAAATAAATATTGACGTAGGTGCTAGTGCGTATGCTAGACAAAAAGTTTTTGAACTGGTAAAAGACTACAAACCAAATAAGTGTAAATCTACCATGGTGCAAATGAACATAGTTGTTAAAGACGAAAGCCCAATATTTTGTACGCCGCGCAGATTGCCTTTTAGTGAGCGATGTGTTGTAGACGACCAAATTGAGCAATGGCTTAGTGAGGGTATAATTGAGATATCGGAATCGGAGTATAGTAGTCCGATTGTCCTTGTCAAAAAACGCGATGGTACATCTAGGCTATGTGTGGATTACCGTAGATTGAATAAGGTAATCATCAGAGACAGATTTCCACTACCACTGATAGAAGACCAATTGGATAGACTACAAGACGCGAAAGTCTTCAGTACAATTGACCTGAAGAACGGTTTTTTTCATGTCCCTGTGGCAAAGAGTAGTCAAAAATACACGTCGTTTATTACGCATAGTGGTCAGTATCAATTCTTAAAGGTGCCGTTTGGTCTTGCAAATTCGCCGAGTGTTTTTCAGCGACACATCAACGCAATTTTCCGTGACTTAATGCGAAGCGGCATTGCACTGTCGTACATTGATGATATCATAATACCAGCTAGTGATGAAAGTGAGGCTTTGAACAATTTAGAAAAAGTGTTTAATGTATGTAGAGACCATGGACTGCAAATAAACTTTAAAAAATGGCAGTTTCTTAAAAGAAAAGTAGAGTTCCTTGGACATACAATTGAAAATCAGCAAATTACGCCTTCCCAAAGTAAAACCGAATCCTTGTTAAAATACAAACTTCCACAAAACCTGAAGCAATTAGAAAGTTTTCTAGGGTTAGCTAATTACTTTAGAAAATTCATAAGAAACTTTTCGACGATAACTAAACCGCTTAGTGATTTAAAAAAACAAAATAGGAAATTCGAAATGAGAGAAGAGCAAATAAAATCATTTGAGACGGTGAAGCAGCTTTTGAGCCAGAAACCAGTTTTGAATATTTTTAATCAGCGTTATGAAACAGAGGTGCACACAGACGCGTCCGCCGATGGTTACGGTGCCGTACTCCTACAAAAATCACCAGAAGACAAACAGTGGCACCCTGTGTATTACATGAGCAAGAAGACAGCAGATGCAGAGAAGAAATATTCGAGCTATGAGCTAGAGGTGTTGGCAGCTATCGAGGCGTTAAAAAAATTTAGAGTCTATTTACTCGGTTTGCACTTTAAATTGGTGACAGACTGCAAAGCCTTTACAAAGACATTGGAAAAAAGGGATCTGTGCACAAGGGTGGCTAGATGGGTACTCTTTCTGCAGGAATACGACTACGTAGTGGAGCACAGGTCAGGCTCGCAAATGAGACATGCCGATGCTTTGAGCAGATATGCTGTGCTAAGTATCAACAGTGAAAGCATACTTACAAAAATTCATCGCGCGCAATCCCAAGACGAAGAACTACAAACGATAAGGGAAGTACTAAAGCATAACTCTGCATACGACGACTATTTCATTAAGGGGGACGTTTTGTACAAGTTGATCGACGACGTTGAATTGTTGGTGGTACCTCAAGAAATGCAGAGAGCCATCATCAAGCAAGCGCACGAAAGAGGGCACTTCGGAGTCAAGAAAACGAAAGAACTTATAACCAAAGAATATTTTATACCGGAACTAGAAGTGAAGATCCGAAATACTATTACGAATTGCGTGCAGTGTGTTGTAGGCAACCGTAAACAAGGTAAACAAGAAGGAGAACTGCATCCTTTAACCAAAGGAGACCAACCGTTACATACGTATCACGTCGATTTTCTAGGACCATTAGAATCCACAAGCAAGCAATATAAACATATATTCGCGGTAATCGACGCTTTCACCAAATTTTGTTGGCTTTACCCAACCAAAACGACATCTGCTAAAGAGGTAATTTCAAAGTTAGAGATACAGAGTGCTGTATTTGGCAACCCATTTCAAATAGTATCAGATCGTGGTTCGGCGTTCATGTCTGAAGATTTCAAAGCGTACTGTGGGGCGGAAAACATCGTACACTGCAAAGTAACTACAGGTCTACCCAGAGCCAATGACCAAGTAGAGAGGCTCAATGCGACAATTAGCAATGTTTTAGCCAAACTTAGCATAAAAGATCCGACGAAGTGGTACAAATATGTGGATAGCGTACAAAAATCAATTAACTCGACGTACACAAGAAGCACTGGTCATACACCGTTTGAATTATTAGTAGGTACTAAAATGCGTACTAAAGACGACCATGATGTAAATCAGCTAGTTCAAAACGAAATCGTGAAGAGTTACAACGACGGCCGTGAAATAATGCGAAAAGAAGCGAAACAACAAATACTGAAATTACAAGACGAAAATCGAAAATCCTATAACCTTCGTCGCAAACCAGCAACCCGCTACAAAGATGGCGATCTTGCGGCTATTAAACGTACGCAGTTCGGTGGAGGGTTAAAGCTTAAACCAAAGTTTTTGGGTCCATATAGCGTGGTAAAAACAAAAGCAAACAACACGTACGATGTTTTACGAGTCGGTGACGGCGAAGGAGCCAAACGCACGACAACATGTGCAGAGTATATGAAGCCTTGGCCGGAGAATGATATAGTCAGTGGCACATTCGAGTCGAATGCCTAGCAGAATGGCCGAGATGTGGGATGGCAACTCTATCCTGAGCGAGCTGACTCAGCGAGCTGTTGCATCATCTCACTGATTGGACGACGAGTAATAGACGAGACGGCGAGCGCGACGGATCGAGCGTTAAAATTACTTGTTTACATTGTTACTTTTGAACTTTTAATTAAAATACATTTTCGTGTTAAAAATAAACTTTAAGCCACTTTTGAATAAATTAAAAGCTATATTTAAAAATAAACTTAAAAGCTATATTGAAATAAATCAAAATCCACATTAATATATTTCTTAAAATATTTGATTTTAGATTTATAAAGGCACTTGACGCAACAAGTGCCAAAATGATTTGCATAACATTGGTTTGTTTGAATTATTCAATTAATTCAAATATTATGCCAGAAAATAGCAAAAAGAAAAAAAAACAACAAACACATTCGGGAGCTGTAGCACATGAAAATTTTCATTTGCTCTGCTGTGCTACCGCTCCCAATTTTTTGCTACCGCTACGCCAGAGCATAGCGCAGAACTTAATTTTTTGCTCCCGCTCCAGCTATAGTTTTTTACCTAACAAAACTCGGAGCAGAGTAGCGCAAATTTTTTACATTGTTATGCTAAAGCTACGCTGTGGCTCCTGACAAAGTGAGAGCGGTAGCGATAGCATAGCAATAATTTTAGAAATTTTGCTGCTACGGAGTAGTAAATGAGAACCCTGGTATAAAGGAAATTCCATCGAGTATATACATACAACAAATGTATGTATGTACGTATTCGATGCCATTTCCATTGTTTACACTTCGAAAATTTGTAACATGCGCACATTTTCAAAGCTGATACATTTTTTGCCACACATGATTCAAATCAGTCCAGCAGAAAATTGTTGTTGTTTGCTGTACTCATAGATTTACTCGATGATTTACTTATAGTTTACCCTAACCGTGCGATTCTGTACTGTGATACTGTCTCAAGTCTCTAAATTTGAGATTTTGAGTTAGAGACAATTTTTGAGACTTGAGACGATTTTGCTATTCTGTAAGTGGCAGTCACAAAATCTATTACATTTCATTATTCAGAGATGTTTTTAAACTTGAATGAAAATAAATATGTCGATAACAAATATTAAATTTTCTATAACATAGTCAAAAAACATAATTATCAATAAAAGTAAAAATATATGTTGACTTTGTTTCATAATATTTACGAAATTTATGTAAAATTGATTTATTTTTAACCTTTTCGTGTTTGAGTTGCTTACAAAGTAAAAAATAACTACAATCGATTGATATCTGTGATGATCTCTATTCAGTATATTCAAAATGGCAGACATGAGTTCTTTTTGGTTTTGTGACCTACTAATTACCAGGTCTCAAGTTTGAGTCAATATTTTGAGACTAACGCTAGAGACTGTTTAGTTAATAGTAACTAGTCTAAAATTGAGATTTTACCTCAAAATGTCTCAAATAGAGACTAGAGACTTGTTACAGAATCCCGCTATAAGTTTCATTTCAATTCAAACAACGCAACGCTATGAACTGACATGATACGATTGGAAGCGAAGCCAGCCATACGTTTACACGATCGTGACTGCCGAAGAACAGATTGTTCGTGTTGCATCAGGTCAGTTGACGCTGGCGGCTACACGAATTGACTAACAATGTTGTCTATGCTAAACTGAATTGATTTGATTGCGTTTTTGGCACGACTGTTTGTTCTGATTTTATCATACCTACTCGTTGCAGCTCTCTGATGGATACCAAACCAAACTAAACGGCTTCTGCGACGCCTCTGAAAAGGCATATTGCGCATAATCTATGTGCGCACATACAGCGATACCATGGACACAAGCTAATTACTAGTAGCAAAACCAAAAGTGGCTGCTCTAAAAACATTAAGTCTACTACGACTTAAGCTATGTGTTATTGCCAAATTAGTATCCACAGTGCATACATATGTATTTCAATATGAAAATAAATAATTTATCTCTCTGCTCCGATTGCGAAATGGTTGTAGCCTGGTTGTACTCGTATATATATCACTCCATGCAAGAAATAATTGTTCCAGAAGAATAAACATTTATTTTCTAATACCAGTGACAGAAATGTAGTAACAATACCATAGTAAAGGTATCATGGTATTCTGTTTACTACGTTGATGACACACATGACAATGTAGTAAACTCAAATACTAGCTTTGTTTAATAGGCATCAAATATTTCAAAAATATTGTGAACAATAAATATGTAGTTATGGGTTATGGAAAAAATAAGTACAATTATTTAAAATACTCTAAAATTAATATATTTTGTGATCACCATGCTCCCCATGTGATATACACTCAGTCCTTTTTTTACGCGATTATTGGTTCTGCCACTAATCGCGCAAAAAAAAATCGCGTAAAAATGGTTAGTTTTCCAATATTAACTGACGAATTGGTTCCGAATATAAA
Source organism: Bactrocera neohumeralis (assembly GCF_024586455.1). Classification (NCBI taxonomy): domain Eukaryota; kingdom Metazoa; phylum Arthropoda; class Insecta; order Diptera; family Tephritidae; genus Bactrocera; species Bactrocera neohumeralis. The sequence continues at coordinate 19,015,291 of NW_026089622.1, forward strand.
AAATATCGCATATAACAAAATATACGCGCAAAAAAATATTCAAAAACAATACAATAAGTTTCAAATTTCAGACTTATGATTTATTCATTCATAACAAATAAAAAATACAAAACAAAAACCATATATAAAAGAGAACAAAATAGAAAATAGGTAGATTTATTGAAAACACCGTTGAATGCTGTTTAATCACTGTCATTATCCGTAGTGGAAATTATTCTTAGCCGCTTATTTTGATGGCCGGCACTGATATCACTAGAATTTGTACCAGAATCAATAGTAAGAACTATGGATTGATGTTCTGATTGACTTAGCATCTCCGACTGAGTTTTGCACCATAAATTCAGTTAATTTTGTTTGAATGCTTCTTTTTGGACCCAATAAATTCCGATGTAGTTCTTTATATCTTAACATGCAGAGACTCAATTCTTTTTGAAAAATTCGTGCACGTTCGGCATCAGTATCATTTGCTACAAAATAATTTTCCAATTCTGCTGCAAGCTTAAGACCTCATTATAGTTAGGCCTTTAGTCTTTTAACGAAATACCCGAAACTGTATACCCATACACTCACACACGCATACCAATATCCACACACTATTAGGGTGCGCCGACATATTCAAAAATTATTACGCTTAAAAATATGTAAACAAGCAAAAAACGAAAAAAAGCAATCGCGTTAAAGTGAAAAATTCGCGTAAAAAAAGGAATTTGCGCTGCAAAAATAACCGCTTTAAAGTGAAATAGCGTAAAAATAGATCGCGTAAAAAAAGGACTGAGTGTAGTGGCAAATAGACTTACAAAAAGGCAAATGGGTAGTTTATGGGAATCAACTGCAAAAAGCATCAAATAAATTATGAAAAATTGTGAACATTATTAATACGAATCGAAGCCGTTCCAAATTCACGGCCAATCACTATACCATACTCTCGCAAGATCCCTCCGATTTCACATCCAACAAAATAAAATAAACACGCAAAATAAAGTTGCTACACGAACATTAACACGCATATAAAATACGTTTTAAACGAAAAACTATTGTCTACACACAGGTAAATATTAGAACTCCATCACCAAATATTCCTACGGTCAAGATGTATTCTGCGCCCTCTCGGGTAAAATTGGCGATCCATAATACCACTCACCATACTCCCACCATACACAGACACACCACTCAGGATAACACCACACATTATAACACCCCACACCCTAAAAAAAGTAAAAAAACAAAAAAACTGATACACCGAATAGGCTTATACATTCGTTTCGTGAACAAGCCAATTTAAGGGGCTAAACCAGTGTGACGCATGAAAAATTAGGCGATTTTTGGGAATTTTTTTTAAGAGAAAGTATGCGATTGAATATTTCGAACTTCTTTGAACGTAATAAGATATATTTTCCGCTATATTTTAGGATTTTTTTTTACAAAAATGTTGAAAAATAACGGAGTTATTGGCTGTCTTCGGAGGTGCCAAAAAAGTGCCCCAACTGCTGGCATGATTCCGGCCGAAGGCGTAGCTGAAACAAAAAAATTTAAAAGTTTATTAAACTTAAAGATATTTTCTATACAATGACCTACGATCAAAAATTAACAAAATGGCGTAATTTTGAAAAAAATAGTTTTTTAGGTAAAAGATTGTCGTTTTTTTAATGCCAAATTGACAATTTTCAACCAATCAAAAAGATCGTAGGTCATTGTATAGTAAATGTATTAAAAAATGCTTAGTTTTAATTTGAAGTCGATCGGTCAATTTCTCGTTGAGTTATGACGCCAGCAATTTTGAAAAATGTCGTTTCGAGAAAAACGCGTTTAAAGTTTCATATACATACTTATATCGGGTGATTTTTTAAGAGCTTGATAACTTTTTTTAAAAAAAAAAACGCATAAAATTTGCAAAATCTCATCGGTTCTTTATTTGAAACGTTAGATTGGTTCATGACATTTACTTTTTGAAGATAATTTCATTTAAATGTTGACCGCGGCTGCGTCTTAGGTGGTCCATTCGGAAAGTCCAATTTTGGGCAACTTTTTCGAGCATTTCGGCCGGAATAGCCCGAATTTCTTCGGAAATGTTGTCTTCCAAAGCTGGAATAGTTGCTGGCTTATTTCTGTAGACTTTAGACTTGACGTAGCCCCACAAAAAATAGTCTAAAGGCGTTAAATCGCATGATCTTGGTGGCCAACTTACGGGTCCATTTCTTGAGATGAATTGTTCTCCGAAGTTTTCCCTCAAAATGGCCATAGAATCGCGAGCTGTGTGGCATGTAGCGCCATCTTGTTGAAACCACATGTCAACCAAGTTCAGTTCTTCCATTTTTGGCAACAAAAAGTTTGTTAGCATCGAACGATAGCGATCGCCATTCACCGTAACGTTGCGTCCAACAGCATCTTTGAAAAAATACGGTCCAATGATTCCACCAGCGTACAAACCACACCAAACAGTGCATTTTTCGGGATGCATGGGCAGTTCTTGAACGGCTTCTGGTTGCTCTTCACCCCAAATGCGGCAATTTTGCTTATTTACGTAGCCTTTCAACCAGAAATGAGCCTCATCGCTGAACAAAATTTGTCGATAAAATATTCCGGCCGAAATGCTCGAAAAAGTTGCCCAAAATTGGACTTTCCGAATGGACCACCTAAGACGCAGCCGCGGTCAACATTTAAATGAAATTATCTTCAAAAAGTAAATGTCATGAACCAATCTAACGTTTCAAATAAAGAACCGATGAGATTTTGCAAATTTTATGCATTTTTTTTTTTTAAAAAGTTATCAAGCTCTTAAAAAATCACCCGATATGTATATGTTTGCACCCCCGAGCGGTCGCTTTTTATAACGCTGCCATCCAAAAACTATTCAAGATACGACCTTCCCGATTTCACAAGATATTTATAGAAATATAAGCTATCGAAAAAGCAAATAAAAAATTTGTTTTTGAAAGTTTCACACTGGTATAGCCCCTTAATGCCACTGCGTTCTATACTTCTTTCCAAAAAAAAAACAAATAAACACAGTTCCAACGTTTTTCGATAGCTTTTTCGAACCTTCAGCGATCATGAGCGAAAATTGTTTCATATACATATGTATGTATACTAACTAACTATTGTGTGAAGTGGTAAAAGAAATTAAAATAAAATAACCCTACTCGTTAAATACGCGTTTTATTTTAATAAAGCGAATGTTAATGTCTGCGCTTCGATGAATTGGGTATTTATTTAAACAAAATGGTCTAGAGTAATATTAATACGTATGTAATTAGTGAATAATAACAATATAAGATTCGCTGTGTAAATGTTGTACACCTTTTTTGTTAACAACGGTACATGTGTACATATCTTTCGCTATCAAAAAATCACAACCAATCTTGGACCGTATATTTACATTGTTTTTAGAGGCATGGTTATAGGGTAATTTTTCGAGTGAAAAGATACTTACAAGGGAAGCTATTAAAAGGGTTTTGAAAACAAAGTGTTGAGAAATAACTTAAAAAAACACATTGCACATATAGCTAATTTGAAATATGAGACACTACTTTCAATATTTCATTATACTCGTAGATTGCCTAAGTTAAACTATCGATTTTCGGTGAGGGTTTTAAATTTTTTTGAAACTATTGAGTTGTAAACCTAAAATATATCGATTTCGGGAGATCTTAATGTTAAGTTAAGCAAGGCCGGCACAATCCCTTACCATCATTACGAGAATCTTAGATTCTATCCAGCACTTTTAAGATGGGACCACTACTCATTACAAGTTAAGCATTATACAGAGTGATCAGACTCGCCTCAAATAGAACAATTGAGCAATTCACAACCTGTCGTAAAGCATCGTAAAATCGTAAAATTATAAAAAAACAACGACAGGTTGTGAATTGAACAAATTTGAAAAATTAAATTGAAAGAAAACATTTTTATATAATGTAGTGACAAAAATAATAATAATTAAAGTTTAAAGTTAAAATAATAAAAATAAAAATTTATTTTCTAAGTTTAAAATCAAAAAGTCTTAAAAACATTAATAATAAGATATCATGAATAACAAGTGAAGAAGATCTAAATTCGGGTGTAAGACCACTTGACATGGTACAATTTTCACAGCGGCTTTCTTCTATGATCCCGATTTCATTCATTTTATTAGGTCGTTAAGGGAGGGAGGGAAGGAGTTGATCCTGAGCGAATTTGGTTATAATAGCTTAGAAGAGACGTAGATTAAATTTCTTAGAGGGTGGAGCCATTCCATTTATTTCAAACCACAGGTGTCTCCTCTTACTACTGCGATGCCCTGCAACTCCTCCTCCCGATTCGACCACGGAACACGTGTACCAATTTTCATTACTAAAGCATACATACATATATGCACTTTGAAAACGTGCACTCTGCTACGGGATAGACAATCATCGCCATAAACTTGTTTCATCAACGTTTCGGTAAAAGTTTTACCAATTTGAAAACAAAATTTAATGTTGGCTCTTTGTTCGAAGCACATTTTCGCACCGATAACACAAACATACTGACACTTAAAACACAATACCTTTACTACCAATCGATGAAATGTCATGAAATTCTCACTGGACAATCGATAAAGATAGCAGATTCTAACGCACGAGTCGACATATAGATGGCGCCACCGGGGAGCGCTAGATTCAAAAAGTCCTGTTTACTTTAAAACGCACGTTGAAGTTGCCAAAGTCAATTTCGCAAAGTGATCGCAACTGCAAAGGCTCACCTCGCGGACCATTGCCCCAATTTCCAAACCGAAGCAGCTGTTTTAACAGCGAGCTCGAAACCTTACGACTTGCCGACCCTGAAATCTACGCATAAGAGATGTCAATTTTGAGATCCAGCAATTGGTAAACCATCACAAGAGAAGAAATGGATACAACACCTGAACACCTGTAACCACTCTACCTGTGTGAGTAAACTGCTTTACTGTCAAGGTCTTGTCCAATCCAAAAGGACATGACAATAGGGTTGAATTTGAATGTAGAGCAGCTTCGAATTCGCACAGTGCATCCTAGGTAACGCTAAATGACCTCCGGCCTCCTCGGGCAGAAGGAGTAAAGCTGTCTAGTGTTACTGTCTTAGGCCTATTAACAGTCGTAACTTTAACGTCATCGACTGCAGCGTTAAGGTATAGTCTATAGAAAATGTCGCTAATATTGTTGTTGTTGTTGTTGTAGCGGCAGAATAGTATAAGACCTTTGCGTTGGCAGCATGGGGACACATAACTTGTGGTCCGCTCCATTTGTGTCTTAAAGCCCGAGCAAGCTTTAAGATAGCTCCATCTATTGCATGTGTTAAACCTAAGGTCGAGTTTTGATGGAGCCTTCTGGCGCAAATGCAGCAGAAAAATTCCTCTGGGCTCGGGTTAGACTTAATGTCTGCACGGGTCAGGAGGATATACAAATCGTTTTGGTTTTGCTTTAGCAGATGGTGCAATCACACCACAATTACATACACGATCAAACCATCTGGTGATTGCACCAGCATGCTGGTGTAGTGTACACTTAACGTTTCCTGGGCCTACCGTTAATGACTTTAATGACAGTCAACCTGAATCTTACCACCTAAGTCGGGATAAGACAACCGTTACAACAACAACAACAACAACAAGGAAAAGGACAGAGACGTATTTCGATAGTCTTATCATCGAATAACTCTCTTTTCCCCAGTAATGAAGGCACTAGAGTTCCTTTTACTCCTTATCTTTATTCACCACCTTCACTTAACAGACCGTCAACAGCCACACCACAGTATTTAACGTCATAAATGCGGGGACATTTCGTAGCCTAAGGCAAAAACCTCATAAGTGGACAATCCTACAAGTGTCGGACTTCTCAAAAACTTGCTCGCTTCCTTCTGCTACGAGCCTAACGCTCTTTTCCAATAAATTTTTCACAGCGACCATATGCATGAAGTAATTAGGGCCTACTGATGTCTCCCATCGACACCTGTATTGAGAACTACATGACTTTCGCATATGCATTGAGCACGTTCCGTTGGTAATTCAATAAACATACAATACCATGAATATACAATAATTTGAGAAACATACCTTTTTCTTTAAGAACATATAATAAAAGTAAAATATTGATAAATTGAAATGTGCATAAAGTAATTACGTCAATATTACGATTCTTTCGGCGCCGCGATTTGATAGTACGGATGGATAGAGGAGATCCTCAGGATTAAAAAATGTACACACATATACCGTCCTCAGACTTATAGTTTTCGAGATATTTCACTTTAAAGTTCAAAAATTCGTAAAAACAATGTTCCTTATTTCACTATGTTTAACCCACTTTTCATACATTTTTTAATTGATATATATTTAATTACACTGTACACATTCGTATATAACAAAAATTTACACTAATTGTATATTTTTTAAGAAAATAAATATACTTTAAAAACTATTTTGCACATTCAAAGTTTCAAGAGATTTGTGTGTTTACATTTATGACAAATAGCAGTGTTGCCATACTTTGTATCCTGAAAATATAATCAAAAATCTGTTTCATATTTAGAGATATAAATGATTCAAAATGAAATATTGTTTCATATATTTATATGGATTATATACCATATTAAATAGAAAAAACTTATTATAGAATGCAAAGTTTTTCAGTATTTCTCTCCTTTTAATTAATGTAGGTGTTCGATCGATGAGGGTTATTTTTTTCGAAGCGCGGCCGAAGGCCGCCAGTGCAGAAAGTAATTCAACACAAGAGAACTATGAACACCCCGGTGTTGGACCGACCAGGGTTAATTTTTTTTGAAGCGCGGCCGAAGGCCGCCAGTGCAGAAAGTAGTTCGACACAAAGGAATATTATTTTTTATCTTTAGTTTTCAAATAACATAAGATACAAAAACCATTTGTACCATTTTCTCTATATATGTTAAACAGAAAATTGTTTAATAGTTTTTTTAAGCCACAATATGTGGCAACACTGGTAAACAAAACAAAATAAGAGTGAATTGCATATAAAATTGTGGAACTTTAAAGTGAAATATCTCGAAAACTATGAGTCTGAGGACGGTATATGTGTATACATTTTTTAATCCTGAGGACCTCCTCTATCCATCCGTACCATCAAATCGCGGCGCCGAAAGAATCGTAATCGTGCCGTAATTACAGATATTTGTACGTTAATTATAGTAACATAGCTATTGCAAAACTTTAACACGGTACACAGGATGAAAAGTTTTTCAACCCTTCAGGTATTTTGTGAAATTAGTGGTGTCAATATATGAAAAAACATTATAGAAAAATAACACTCATTATAAATCATCGAAAAAACGTTAATTGCCGTATCCTTTACAGATGCAAATCATAAATTGTACACAAAATCGTCATCTTAATTTTGATCTGCCAATTTCTACAGCAAATATTTAATGTATAAAAACTTAATATAGCCTGATCATATGTTAAATTTTATGATTTTATATACAAATATTTTAAAAACTAAAAGTTATCCTTTTGTTGTAGAATATATGTATTTAAAATCGGCAGATCCCCCTCTAATACCCTGGGGGAATACTATTATATTTGCCTGCACTTAAATTATGACCTTTAAATATGAATATCTTAAAAACAATAAGTGTCCTACGGCTATGTACACAGGTGGCAAAATGAATAAAAACGATCGTATCAATTTATTTTAATTCACAAAAACGTGTTTCAGTAAACATAGATTTTAATCAGTAGTCACAAGTCGGTGAGAATTTTGATTTTCTTGGCGTAACATACCAACATTTTATTCAAACAAGTTTAGTTACGTGTCGTCCTTGTTTAGTTTTTCGAGCTAAACTTTATATATCTTGTTCATTTTGAAATTATGCATCCAAGATTGTTATTTATTTATTAATCATTAATGTTTTCATTTAAAAATGGTACAAGCCATTTTTGAAATAAAACTTTTGCTCAGCGACTTGTGATTTACTCAATGGGTCTCTATTAATTCTACCAACAGTGTATATAATATATTATCTGGAGAACCTCATTTTCAGCTCATAACTACCTATCCCCGTAGGAAGTTATTCTAAATTCCAGCTAAAATAGATATGGTGTTTAAAAATAATATACAAAAAAGGATATTAAAAATGACATTTATTTAAAAATAACTTACCAAAACTGTTTTGTTTTCTAGGCTTTTGGTTATTCCAGGAAACATGTGGGCTCTCCTTTATATTGAAAGGGGGATATTGAAACTGCATTGAACTCTGGTGAGAATCTTGTAAGAGTACAAGATTAGTTATTTACATATATAGATAGTATTTAAAATAACATACATGCATTTTCGTCACCAGTAGCTGATAAATTTTCATACGAAGCTTCATCAACTTGCTGACTCCAAGGAATATTTCGCTCCTCTACATTTTTTGCTTTTTGACAAAAATCAAAAAATTATATATATATACATGTACAAAAAAATATTTTAGTTTTTTTAAATAACAAGCTAGTTCACAAGATGTAAAGTGAGACTAAGTTTTTGCGAATTTGGGTGCTTTACCTGTATTTCCAGGTGCTTTCATCTAGAATATAAAAATGTAAGCCATAAATTATATATTTTAATATTAGTAATAATTTTTGAACAGAATTTAATTCGAGGTATACCTGTTCCGAAACGCTTGTAGACATTTGCCGTAAACTTTTGTATTGTACTTTTCTGGGGTGAAAAAAGAACGATTTATCGACCGGATATCGAAATAATACTTTTGTTTACCTCTTAAAAAGGAATATATATGAACACGGCAACACACAAATTAACTTATAGAATAACTTATTTAAGTTGGCAGTCAAACACTTGATATCTAAAGTTGTATATTTTTATTTTAAGCGACAATTGCAAAAACCGATAAGCGAACGAAAAGCGACACATACACCAACAAAGGACACACGATTCGACGCATAAACTTCAGATATGTTTCATTCCCAAATAACATATTTGGACTTCATAATTTATCGCATCTCTAATAGATCTGTTAAATGATTGAGTCAATGGCCTACAGCAATCTTCCCAAGTTCCCTCAAACTAATACTACATTTACACACACTAAAATTAAAAATTTTGCTTTTATTTTTCAACATATGTGCCAATCGGTAGAAACAATATTTCTATATTCTAGTATCATGTTACATATATGTACAAGCGTTAAACATCACTCGACACATATTTTTCATAAAAATTACATTTCTTTTTCTTCGAGTTTTTTAAAAAAAATTAGTTTATGTGTTAATAAAAATATATAATTCTTTATATTATACATTGACAAAAAAAAATCATTATTAGAATAATGACAGTTATTTGACCGAAAACTTGACAGCCAGAGCTTAAAAAATTGTTTCAGCGCGCAAAACAAAGTTTCTAACATTTTCTTAAGGGCATTGTGTAAAAACTGACGTAACAAATGTGCGTGAGTTTGGACCTCTATTTAACACATGGGTATTCACTATTACTACGTTTATGTTTCATTTCTAACAGGTAATATTCTACACACTTTTCACAACGAATTAAATAGTCTACTCGAATGGAATACACTTTCTTTACTCGGGTGCATTAACGGCCTCAGAGTTAAGTAAAACGTCAGTGTAATGTCAGCTGATTTTACAAACTGATTCAAACAGGGCTCCCGTGTTGCTATTTTTTGGCCAAAAATATAAATTTTTAACAAAACATTTACCAAACTTTAGCACTACGATAATATCATGGATGATATTTTCATAAGGTATGGATACACTGTCTCATTCGATAGTGTCTATTTTAGGTCAGGTCAGCCCTTTGTAGACTGTAAGGACGCGAAGACGGCAAGCTCCGCAGCTGCTTCGGCGTAAAAGAACCGACTCATTCCGGCATCAACAGAGTTGTTACTGTCGCTGTCGTTGAGGTAGATCGGAACAAATCTCTCAGCGAGCGGAAAAGCGTGCTACTTACCACACAGCATCTCATGGGTAGGCTAAAGGAGCAGGTGACGACAGTGGAGACGAAGACCTGTCGCTCATAGAACCAACCCTATGATATCCAGCACCCGCATAAAAGTTGCCCAGGAAAACCGACATCACGCGACGGTAGCCTTGGCTGTCATCTCGGGGAAGTTCGAATCGAATAACCTGACTACCCTGTTGATCCAGGAACCATAGATATCAAGTTTGTATCTTTCTTGCAATTGACCTTGTTTTTGTGTAATGGTAAGATAGGAAGGTTCTGACTTCGTTCTTATATCGGTCTACATTAAAGAGGAGACGGCCACAGCGCCAACCTCTATCGACGCGAGGGGTGAGTCTCTTCTTGAATTTATAATAAGCAGCAATGTAAGCATCGAGGATGTGGCCTGCGAACCCACCTTCATAACTCTACGGGTGTCCCAAGAACCCTCAATATCAGATCACAGGATCCTACGATTTGCACTGAAGGTGAAGGTCAAACAGTTTTATGAAATTCTGTGACAACGTCTACTCGGCCCGAGAGGCAGCCAGACTGCACAAGGCTTTGTCTAGAGGCAAGACGGATACAGCATTATCCATTAAAAAAGGACAGAGCAATGGCACTCCTGCTGGCGCCATAAAAGATGGAAAAGATTATAGAAAACTATTGTATATAAGATCAAAGGAGCTAAAAATTCCATCCCTACACGACAGTCAGCACGTGTACAGAGCAGGCAGATTCACTAAAACTGCTCTTTACCAATTCACGTCTGAACTCTAAAATTCACTGTAAATGGCGAGGTTGCGATATGCGCCCGCAGGAATGCGCCACGCTAAGTTATTTCTGCGATGGTACAACTTTGAAAGGTTTAGATATATGATCAACCTCCCTCGAGACAAATCACGTCTCCTTGTCACGCTGTATACGGCGCACTGCAAACTCAGGAAGCACTTGTCCAACAAAGAAAAAGTCTCTTGCGCAAACTGCCGGTTTTGCGACGTGAAACAGGAAACTCCTGAACATATGATTATAGATTGCCCAGCAATTTGTAGAAGCAAGCTCACGGCTCTAGGTTTCATCTTCGTGGACAGGGATCACATCACCTCAGTCGCGCCCGGTAAGCCCCTTGAATTGTTCAAAGTGCTGGGCCTTTATGATCATATGTGATATATGTAGGGGAGGGTACAATAGACCATAAGTCGCAAGTATTTTCTTTACATTTATCTATCAAACTTTATTGTATTTTCATCCACACTTTAATTCTTCGGCTAATTAAAAGTCGAGGTAATGAACAAGAGTGAAAGAAATATGAAATAAGTGTGCTATAATATATAGCTACTGTTTATTAATATTGAAAACATTTCGAAATGAAAAAGGTTTCGCGGGGTAGCCCTTAAATTAACTCCATTCAGAATGCACCTCGAGTAGATAATTGCCGTTAACGCTTATAGGCTTTACCCTTGAAGGATATAACCAAGTAAAAATTAAGCATAAAATATGATATATACATACATATATCTATATTGCTCTTGCCGTTTTTAGAGTCATTGCTGAAATTTGTCCGTAATGACTATCATAGCTGCAACTTGTCCGTTATGACCATAAATGTATCACAAGTGAAAGATTCTCTTGTGCAGTATTTAATAAATTTTTTATTCCTTTCTTAAATTTATAAGTTTTAACAGGGCCGGATCTGAATTTTTGGCGCCCTTGGGCACTGGAAAAAATGCCGCCCCATCACTGAGATTTCACTCAAAATTATTTAGATTTGATATTATGTTTTTAAAAAATTAAAATATTTAACGTATTGCAAATAATTTATTATATACATATATAATACTTCAGTATAATATAAAAAATATGGGTTCTTGTTCTTAAAACCACAAATTTTGCACTGAGCTTGACTAATAATTGTATTACAACAATTTTTTTCACAGGCAAGCACGCCTGACTTTTTGAATTGCAAATTGGTCGATTAAATCTTCACAATCTAAACGTTGAAGTACATCTGATTCGATGCATAGAATAGCTAAGCTATTAAGTCTATTTGCACTGATTGTAGAACGTAAGTAGTTTTTAACTCTTTTCAAACAAGAAAACGATCGTTCTGCGCTACAGTTTGTTACAGCTAAAGTAATAAATATTCGATATTCAATTTCTACGTTCGGAAACTCTGTATAAAGGTCGTTTACACGCAAAAGTTTCAGAATATCGGAAGGTGAATTTTGTTCCATCTTTTTCTTCAGTGCAAAAAGCATGGAAGTGCACAAATTCGTCCTCCAATGAGGACTCAATATCTGAAGAATAAACATTTTGTAAACGTTTAGGTCGGTTACGAATCTCTCTATTATCCAAATTGCCAAATTGAATAATAACTGAGAACTTTTCATGTGCAACACATCTTTCTTGGAATTCAGAATCTAGATTGTCAAGAATGACATTAAAAGTGTTGACTCTAAAGTGATCTCTTTCCTTTTCTAGAAACTGTCGTTTTATATTCTTTTATCTCTGAAATATTTAAAGCAGCTTTTTCATAGATTTCGAATTCATTTCTCGTATCAGCAACAACTTTGATCAAACCACAATAATCGTCGATCACGTCAGCAATGCTACTACCAACTTTCTGCAATCTTTGACTAACAGCATTGAATCGTGAGAATAAACAATGCCAAAGTATCTGCATCTATAGGCGCGGGTAAACATGATTGTCGCCGTGGCGATACAGGCCGATCGCCACGCGTCCATATGTAGCATATATATAAATGTAAGAAATTATTAGCACATAAGTCGGTGTCCGGATCGGAATGCTTACGCAGCATTGCGCGCTGGCCGATGTGAGCCACGAGCCACATATGCGAATTCAGTGTAACGTTGCGAGTCTTAGAGGACACATCGTTGTAACTCGAATAAGAAAATTAATTTGTTAAAAAAAAGGACAAAAAAACAATAGTGAATAATTAACATTGAATGTTGTTTTTTTGTTATTTACAGGTAGGATAAGTTCTATATTGTTATTTTAGTCTAAGTATAAATAAGTTTGTATAAAATAATAAAAATTTTGTTATTTACAGAAAAACAATTCTTGTAGTTATCACTACATATTATAAAACAACAAACAATTCTTGTAGTTATCCCTACATATTATAAAACAACATTCTCGTTGTAATTCACAATGGACAAGCTGCAGTTCACATTCACGGTGCTATCTACTACAGATGAACCAAAGACATTAGTACTATGCGTAACCAGCATTGCCACTCCAGATGGCCGAACTTTCGAATTTCCTCCCAACTACCTCGATTCAGCATTTCACGAGGAATTGAGAAAAACGTCGGCATTTACTAAGGTAAAGAAATCGATAAGTAAAAAAGGGCAATATAGGAAAGTTTGAATTGATTTAACTAAGGAATTGCAGAATGTGTATCTAGATGATGTATATTTAGAAGAAAAAGAAGAGACTGAAAGTAATGATATTGTAAATGGTTCAAATCAATCATTGATACAAGTATTAGAAAAGTTGCTTCAAAAAAGACAAGAAAAAACTGAAGAAAAACATGTCGGCAAAATAGCTAAAGAATTTACGATTGAGAAATTCAATGGAAAGAATTCAAATGCAGGTCAGTGGATGACTAGTTTTGTAACAGAATGCGAAAGATTTGATGTAACTAAAGATGATAAACGAATTGAACTCTTAAAATCATTTATGGAGAAAGGTGCTACAGATTGGTATAGTTGCACTCTCTTGAAATTAACTGTTAACGCACGTTGGGTCGATTGGAGAAATAATTTTTGTGATACATTTGCAAATAAGGGATGGTTTTCAATAAGATATGCAATGCAATTTAAAAATCAGACTGGTACTCTTCTAGAATATGCAATAAAAAAAGAAAAATTGTTATTAGAAGCAGGGTTCTCATTTACTACTCCGTAGCAGCAAATTTTCTAAAATTATTGCTATGCTATCGCTACCGCTCTCACTTTGCCGGGAGCCGCAGCATAGTCTTAGCATGACAATGTAAAGTATGTGCTCTACTCTGCTCCGAGTTTTGTTAGGTAAAAAACTATAGCTGGTGCGAGAGCAAAAAATTAAATTCTGCCCTATACTCTGGCGTAGCGGTAGCAAAAAATTGGGAGCGGTAGCACAGCAGAGCAAATGAAAATTTTCATGTGCTACAGCTCCCGAATGTGTTTGTTGTTTTTTTTTCTTTTTTGCTATTTTCTGGCATAATATTTGAATTAATTGTGGTTAAATGAGCTTCTGCGCCCCCTTCTTAATATAAGATAGCTACAACCCACACATACACAACACATCTTCACCCCACACTACACACACCATACTCAACACATTGGCATCATGCGCATCATTTTCTTTTCACCCCACACTACATACCTCATTCGCAACACCATCGGCATGATGCCCACCACATCATCATCTACACCACACTTTCACACCACACACGAGGACACCAGCACACAATTAACAAAAGGGACTGGCGGACGGCGCCGAGCCTCTTTTGTTCTCTATCCGTGCGCATACACGTGCCAACCCTTTTTGTTTGAAAGGCTCCTGCGAATTCGTAAAGGTGAGTGCCGGTAGTGCGTATTTTACACAAATTTATATATGGTCCTTCGAAGCCGTACCGGACGGCAGTAGTGGTAAAAAAAAAAAACCAAAGATAAAAAATATAAAATAAATAAAAAAGTAACAATTATAATAAAAATCGGTCACGGTGTCGCGGTAACGCATATAATAAAACAACCAAAAAAAAAAAGTGTTGGTGAAAAAACCGAAGTTTAAAACGGTTGAAACATAAAGTGGGAAAAAAAAACCCGCTTATTAAAACAGTTAAAAAAAAAAAAGGAAAGTGGAAAATCCGTGAAAAAAAAAAACAATTGTGGAAGAACAACGGTGGTGGCAGTTTGACGCAGTAAAAGCAGTGAAGTGAAGTGAAAAGCCCGTTAGAAAAAAAAAAAAGAAACAAAAAAAAAAGATCACAGTGCCAAAGGTGCAGTGTCATACACATACAATACATATGAACATGTGTATGTAAAAGGTTTGTGAGAAAAAGAGCTGGTGACCAAATTTGGCAGCCAAATATAAGTATATACATACATACAATATAAAACGTTAAAGTGGTGTAAAAAAAAAAAAAGTACGTACATATATATATATGGATGATTGCACAACACATAAAAAGTGAACAAACGTACAGGAAAAAATAAAAGAAAAAAAGAAGACAAGTACGTAAGGTGAAAAGAAAAACAAATAATAATCGTGCTGTGAAAATAAGTGCATAAGTGAAGTTTTGGGTCAATAACGCACAAACAAAAAAAAAAAAAGGAAAAAGAAACTACAAAGTCACCAGGGAATCACCTCATCAACCAGCAGCACAAGGATTGGAGAACGGGAGAAGCAAGAAAACCAAGGAGAGGCACAATCATAAGCAAAGCACAAGCACCGGCACACACTCAGGCACACTCACATAGGATACATACATCATAGGGCTAGCTTGGGCTACTGTGGGGGTCAGCAGGTGGCGGATAGTTGAACGGCCTCCAGATATGAAGGTTAGCTGCGAATATTCAATAAGCAGTCCCCGACCAAAGCAGCAGAGATGGAGGGTGTAGCCTAAAAAGCTACATCTGCCCGACGAAGTCTCTGTGATGGGGCGAATCGACACCGCCCATAAACAGGTGTCAAACCAACAAAAATCCCAGAAGCGTCTGACTCAGAGTGAGCGGCTTACTGGGCAGCGTCTGTCTCCAGGTTAGGAGCGGCTGAGCAAATCACCTTCCAGTAGGTATAAAATGGTACGGGTAGGATCCCGGAACAAATAAAAACATGTCTGCGAGTAGTAAAAGTATTAAAGTTACGGTGCAGGGTGTAAATAGCCCAGTGCCGGCG